>NW_028120689.1:0-239000 GCF_965178545.1 Coloeus monedula | reverse complement strand
TGGGGCTCCAGCGAGGGCAGGGGCGCCGGGCTCCGGCCCTCTGGGCTTTATTCTCCGGCGCCCCGAGCCCCGCGGCTGCGGGGGAAAGACAGGACAGAGGACGGGAATAAGGGAGCAGAGGGGGTCAAAGAAGGAGCGCAGGTGGGGGGTTCGGGGTGTGCAGGGAGAGGTGGGATGGGGGGACAGGAAAGGAGGCGGGGGAGGACGAGGACGGAGCACAGGTGGGGGGGGGGTCAAGGTGCAGAGGGGGAAAGAGGGAAGAGGAACAGGGGGAGGTGGAGGGGGAAGGAAAGGTGGGAGACGGAGGGGGAGGATTGAGGGCAGGGGGGGGAACTGGGAGGGGAAGGGGAGCAGGGTGAGGGGGCAGGGGGGACCCGGGATGGGGGCGAAGGAACGGTGGAGAAGGGGAGAGAGGGTGGAGGGGTAGGGCAGGGTTGGGGTGTGTAGGGGGACAGGGAGGGGGGATGGGGGGGACCGGGCCGGGGGGGGAGGGAGGGGAGGGCTAGGGGGGAGAGGGGGGGGGGGGGGTAGGGGGGGGGGTGTAGGGGGTGGGAGAGGGGAGGCAGAGGGGGGAGAACGGAGAAGGGTTAGAAGAAGACAAACAAACACAAATATAAAGGAAAAGAACTACAGAGACATAGAAATATGGAAATACAGAGATCTAGAGCCCGGTCCGGCCACAACCGTTCCCACCGAGCGCCGAGGGAACAAATGGCGGCGCCGCCGATTCCCGAGGCTTAAATCCCCTCGGCCCCGCCCCGCGCAGCCGCTCTGGGGCCCCGCGCACCTGTGCGGACCCCGCCCTTCACACCTGTGCCGGGCCCGCCCCGCCCCGCCCGCGCCCGTAAATGCCGGCGGATCCGCGCCCGCTCCGCTTTGTGCGGTGGATGCTCATCCTGCTCCTCCCGGGCTGTGGCGGGACCGTCGTTCGGAGCGCTGTGCGGAGCCCGGCACCGGGGGCTGCTCCCGGCGCTGCGCCGAGCCCGAGGCGCTGAGGTGGGAACGGGACCCGGGCCCTGGGATTCGGGGCTGGGTTCTGTCGGTGTCTGCTGGGGGTCCCGGGCCGAGCCGCTTGTCTCTCGGCGGGCGGGGTGCGGCTGCCGGGCTCGGAGAACTGAGGTGGGATGGGGGATGGCATTAGGCATCGGGATCGCCGCGGCTGGCAAGTGCCGCTCCGGGATAGGCGCTGGCGCCGAGCCCGGCGCTGCCGCTCCGGCTGCGGCCAGCGCGGGGCTGGGCTCCCGCCGGAGCTCCGGCTACGCTCCCGCTGCGGCCGTGGGGAGCCGGGGCCGTGCCGGTGCCGGGCCCGCCGGGAGGGCGGCGCTTCCCCGCAGCAGGCGCTGGATCGCGCCTGGAAGCGGCCGGGCCGCGGGGACCGCCCGTGCCCGCCCCGGCACCCCCCGAGGCCGCCGCTCCCTCAGCGCCGCCCGCCCTGTGGGGCGCCCCCTGGCGCAACCGGAGCGCCGGCGCTCCCGGCCCGGCCCCGCCCGCAGCCCCCGCGGGGACGCGGAGCTCCCCCAGCCCCGGCACTGCCGAGGCCGCCGCACCCCCTGCCCCGGGCCGCTCCCCCGGGGGCCTCCCGCCCGCCGCGGCCCCGCCCAACCAGCGCGCCTGCAGCGGGACGAGCCGCTCCCCCGGCCCGGCCGCTGGCGCCGAGGCCGCTGCTGCCGCTCCTGCTCTGACTGCGCCCGCTGCGGGACCGGGGCCTCGCCGGGGCTCGCTGCTGCTTGAGCCGCTCATCCCACAACTGCCGCTTGAGACCTGATGCTCTCCTTCCTCCCCCCGCTTTCTCTGCGGCTTGCACGCTCCACTGCAAAAACCTCTGGCTTTAAAAGGCCAGGGAAAAATGTTTCCTCTTTATTTCCAGAGCACAGGAGATCCTGAGTGGCAATGGCTACACAAGGACCACCAAGTCGAACCCTTATGTGAATGGCTCCTCTGGCCACTGAACCCACACCTGGGCACTCTCAGCAGCCTGCTCCAGCCAAGCCAATCTCAGCTCCTGGCAATGTCCTGCCTGGGATAGGAATGCCAAGTGCCAGCAAGGTCATTCCTATGCAAATACAACTCCTTCTTTTATGCTAATACTGCTTGCCACACCAGCCCCTGTAATTGCCATAGGGCAGAGCTCCATGGCCAGCACCTGATCATGCAACAACACAGGTGAGCAGTTGTGTGACAGCACTGAACTCTTCCCATAACCCTGATTTCCTGCCCTTTCCAGGATTTACCCAACAGCTGTAAAGGTGCTTGTTCCATGGCCCTTTCCAGGGAGAAATGAGCAAGGCAAGTCCTGAGGGTTCACTTGGTCCACGGCCAAAGCTCTTCTGGAGAGGGTCAGGGCTGCTCCTGCCTGCAGAGGGGCCTTTCCCACAGGTGAGTGTTCACAGCCCAAAATCCCAGGGGCTGCTGAGGCCGCGCCAGCTTTTGTGGCCCAGAGCTGCACAGAGCTCCCAGCAACTCCTGCTCACTGCCAGGAGTGTTCCTTGGTGCTCCTTCTGTGTGTCCCAGCTGGCAGGGAATGGGGGGAAGGAGAAGGCCAGGAGGCCCAGGAAGGGAAGCAGCAGCTCTTGTGCTTTGGATTTGCAGAGAGGAGCTGTGCCTGCAGTGTCCTGCCCGTGGCACGCAGCGTGCCAAACACACATCCCCGGAACGGGCACTGGGCTGCCCGGGCAGCGCTGGGATGGACATGGATAAAGGGCTGCCCGCGGCCCCTCGGCCAGGGGCTGCTCTGAACAGGCACCCAGAGATGCTTCAGTCCCGACAGACCCCACTGACACCCCAAAAATGCCCCAAGGAACAGCTGGCACTGGGCAATGTCAGAATGGGCTGTTTGCAGAGGGGCTCAGACAGCAATTCCCAGTGCTGACCTCCCACACACCTGCCAGCTATGTCCCAGCCACCCAAAATGCCTTCCCTTCCAGCCTGAGGCCATCATCCCTCAGCAGTGTTAAAGCCAAGGCAAGCTTCCCCCACAGCAATGAAATGCCAAGCAATGCCCTCAGAGATGCCTTCAAATGAAAGGTCAGAGTCAGAGAAATCTCTTTGGATTGAGTTGGGAGTTTTTGGGGAGCCAGCTGGAACTGCACAACTGATGGAAAGCTTTCCCAGGTGGCTCCCACTGCAGGTGCCCTGAAGGCAGGGATGTGCATCCCTTTCCTGAGGGAAAAGAACTTGCAGAGGCCACTCCTGAGGCTCTGGAATGAAATCAACTCCTGCAGGGAGAGAAGTCCTCCCGTGGGCACAGGGGCTGCCTCAGCACGGGCTGGGAGCGTGTCCAGCCAGCGCCTGTTCCTGCTTTCAAATATCACCTGGAGCCCCAGCTCGGGGGGTGCAGGCAGCTGAATTCCAGGGAACTCTGTCAGGTGCCCCCAGGGACATTGGGGGGGGGCTGGGGGATGAGGGTTACAAACAGCAAATTCTATGGAACATGAAGCTGTCCTTGCCCTGACCCTGCTGAGCTTCCCTGGAAGCTCTGCTGGTTCCTGACACAGCTGGTGTTAAATAGGCAGCTCTGCATGGGAATATCCATGCTCCAGGAGGCGCTGGGAGGCTATGCCAGTGGCAATTCAGCAGGGAATTCAGGGCTTTGGGTAGAATTCATCTGAACTAGCAAAGCCAACCCCCAAATCTGCGCACCACCCAGGGAACAATCTTTGTGCTGCCCTGGCAGCCAAAGCCCCTGGGCTGGGAAATGTCAGCAGGCAAATGGATGGAATGATCTAAATGCCAGCATCCCCCAAAGGGACAATGCCATCACCTCCCTTTGCTCCCCAAGTGTCCACTGTGTTCCCCACAGGTGCCCTGGGGATGCCAGGGAGGTGCCTTTGCCCACAGTGCCTTTCTCCTGCCCCTCTCCAGCCTGAGGCCTCTTCTCCCTTCCCTGCCAGCTGCTGCCAAGGAAGGAAGACACAGTGAGTGCTGAGTTGACCTCCAAATAGTCCTTCCCTCACCTTGAGATGACCTGAGATTTTACCCCCAAAATGTCCCCATCTGCCTCCTTCTGAGTTCCTCATTTTTTACAAGGAAGCATTCTTTCTCTGCTCTGGAGATTACCACAAGATTTGCCCCCAAAACTTTCCCCACCTGTCCACTACCTCTTTCCTCATTCCCACCTCAATCTTTTCATTCTTTGCCCTACAGATGCTTTCAATTTTTACCCCTCTGAACTTCCCTACCTGTCCATAAGTGATTACCTCAGTTTACCCCATCAAGTGCATGCTCTCTGCTACAGATCACCTCAGATTTTACCTCCAACATTTTCTGCACATCTCCACCACTGACTGAGTACTTTATTTTTACCTCCAAATACTCATTTTCTACCATGGAGATTCCCTCAAGTGTTACCTGCCAGATTTACCCACCTGTCCACAGCAATTCCCTCAGTTTACCTCAGGATGCTCCTGCTCTCTCCTAGAGATGACCTCACATTTTACCCCCTCAGTTTTCCCTACCTGCCCAGTTCTGATCACCTCCTTTTTACCTCAAAACATGAGTTCTTTCTTCTACTGATGAACTCGGATTTTATCACCAAAATGTCTATTTTGTCCCCTGTACACTGACTAGATTTTAAAACCCAAACCACGCAGGTTATGTCTGTCTTACCCCCAAAATGTTCATTCTGTCCCCTACAAATTAGGTCAGATTTTTTCTCAAAACCACTTATGGTTCCTACATAATTACCTCAGGGTTTGCCCCCCACATTCTACCTCATCTTGACTACTGATCACCTCATTGCTTCCTCAATATGTTCATTCTTTGCCCTACAGATCTTCCCAAGTTTTACACCCCAAATTTCCTTGCCTAGCCCCAGTGATTGCCTCAGTTCATGTCAGTGGTCACACTCTCCCTAGAGATTACCTCAAGTTTAACCCCCAAAATTTTCCTTAACTGTCCACAACTTATTACCTCATTTTTACCAAAAAAGATTCATTCTCAACCTTTAGATCATTTCAAGTTTGACCCCCCAAAATTCCCCTACCTGTCCACTACTGATTCCCTCATTCTTCCTTCAATATTTATTTCCTTTCTACCATGTAGCTTCTATCAAGATTTACCCCCAAAGTTTTCCATCTGTCTACTACTGCTTACCTCATTTTTACCTCAAAATGTTCTTTCTACAGCTTATTTAATATTATTTTTACACAAGTTTCCCTATCTGCCCACAACTGATTCCCTCATGTTACCTCAGTGTGTTCATGCTCTCCCCTAGAGATTAGCTCAGATTTAGCCCCCAAATTTTCCCCACATGCTCAGTACTCATCACCTCCTTTTTCCCTCCAAGTGTTCATTCTCTGCTCTTGAGACTTTGTCAAGTTTGGCCTCCAAAATTTTCCTTCTTTGTCTATTACTGAGTACCTCATTTTTGCTCCAAAATATTCATTCTGTCCCCTACAGATTACATCAAGTTTTACCCCCCAGTTTTTCCTTCCTGTACAATATTAACTCTTTTCTGCCCCAAAAATGTGCATTCGTTCCCCTAAACATCACCTCAGCTTTTCCCTCAAAAATGCCACCTTGCTCTGCTTGACATCACTTCCCATTTTCCTACACAAACAATTCTTGTGTCCCCTCTCAGTCACCCCAGGTTTTCAGCTGAAAATGTCTCCTCTGTCCCCTCGAAGTCATCCCAGGTTTTCCCAGTGAGGAGCTGCAAGGAATTCAGGCAGGGCCAATGACACCAGGGAACAGCTGTAAATTCAGAGGCAGAGAGAGAAGATCTACCAGGAAAGGGGAAAGGTTCAGAAAACATTTCTGCAATTAATTAATAATTATTTCCAGTTCCCCACTGAGAAGAACACAACCTCACAGCTGTTAAGGCCTGACAGTTCCCTGCAGGGAGAGCTCAGCCCATGTGCCCAGAGGCAATCGCAGCATCTGCAAGAAAGAAAAAAGCAGCAAAAGGTGATTGCTTCTCTTTCAAAGTTATTTCAAGTGCTCACACCCAAACCCACCTTTGCTCTTGATTCTGGCCGGGTGCATGGTGAGCAGTGGGCACAGGTCATGTCATCCATGCTGGTGTGAGTGATGCTTTCTGGGGGAAAGCAGCTGATCTCCAAAGTTCCCTTCCTGCCCTGTGCCTGATCTGCACAGGAGAAAACCTCTTCCAGGAAGGGACTGTGCTCCCTCTAATGCCATTTGCCCAGTCTGTTCCATGGGGATATTGCCAGCCTGGGGCAGCAGAGGCACACGCAGCTCTCAGCACTCCCTGCTCCAAGCACAGCTCTGGGCTCCTTTGCACACTGCCTCTGCCCTGGGGTTTTCTCCAGGAGAAGCCAAGGAATTGCTCCTGGAAGGGTGCAGATTAAGTTATCCCAAAGGGAAGCAAAGAGTAAGTACTCCAGGAAGAGCCCTTGGGATCTGCTGGGCTGAGGTGGGAAGGGGACATTCATTCCCTGCAGGGCCAATACACAACAACCTCCAAGCCAAAGCACAGACTGGCAGGTGGGGTCTGACAGCAGCACTCTGACAAACCTCCTTGTCATTCTTCCCTGCAGTGACTTTTGCAAGCAAACTCTGAAGCTGACAAGCCCAGAAGCTCCATCCAGCCACTCTGGAAGGAAAGGATACTCCCAGGGATGAGGCACATTCCCAGCAAACTCTCCCAACACAGCCTGGAGGCAGCGCTGGAGCTCGGGTGTGGGGCTGGGAAGGGCTGCCAGGAGCACGCAGCCCCCAGGTGGGGTAGCAGCGGCAGCAGCAAATTCCCACAGGCTGATGGCACAGCAGAGAGACAAAGGCCAGCAGTGCCCACGGGAGGTACAGGGTTAATTCTGCTCCCTGCCCTGCCCCATCCCCGCAGGAAATCTCCAAGGGGGAGAGAAACTCTCAGGGTGCCCAAAATGCAGCATCTGTCACCCTGATCCAGCTTCAACTCAGCATGGGGGGCCAAACTCCCCCCACAGGTAAACACTGAGCTGACCTGGTCAGTCTCAAACACAGCCCCAGTTCTCACCTCCAGCCTGCTCCTGGGGCTGCTGCCACATTCCTGACAAGGAGCCCCTTTGGACAGGGCTCTCTCTGTGTCTCAGGTGCTGGGCACTGCAGGGACCAGGGCAGCCCCCTCTGGGGACAATTGGGGATTCATCCCACACCATGGGCAGGACCAGGGGCCCTCCAGTACAGGCTGGTGGGGCCAGAGCCCATTGGGTTTGGCTGCTCAAACACCAAAGCTTTTGGCAAAGATGGGACAAGTTAAGTGGGTTTTCCTGGCCTGAGAGAGAGAAGAAATTGTTGAAATTAAGCATGGCAATTAAGTCCACTGTGGAAGTCAAAGGCTCCTGGCTTTCCCACTCCTGTTCTGATTGCTCACTAGAAGGTTTTATCCATAAAAAAATGAGAGGTGGCACCAAATAAAAGAGCTCTTTTTCAACATTTTTCCCCTACTTACTTTCATACCTAAAAAGGATGTCCATTTTTTCTTAGTGCATTCTTTGCCTAATTTTAACAGAACTGTTTTCCTTCCAGGCCCCACTTGTGGGTTCTTCACTCCTTTGCCATTGGACTTTGGACAAAGGAAGAGAAGCATCTGCTCCAAACGGGTGTCATCCTATGGGGAACACACGCTGCCTCACTCTCCCCATTCTGGATGCTGGCTCCAATCCAGTCTGAGTTTTCCCCTGTTTTCCATGTCTAAGGACAGGAACTTGTCCTGGTCAGGGTGTAAGGCCTTAAACTGCACCTTGATCTGGGGGGCTGGGACTGGGATTCCAGCAGGGAATTCATTGTTTTACAAATAAAAGTTATTCCAGGGAGCTGCTGCTTCACCACACAGTGTCAGCAAAAGAGAGAGAACACCAAAGGTGTATCCAAAAACAAGGATGGAATGATTCCTCCTGCTTTGAGTGGGATCAGGGCTTATGGTGCCCTGGAATGACAAAGAACTTCTCCCTCAGCCCCCTAGAGAGCCCTCAAAAAGCCAAAGTGCAGCAGGGAAGGAAGGAAAGGCACCTGCTGGGGACAGCACAGCTCCAGCTGCTCATGGGGACTGGGACTGAGTCTGGAGCCAAAAGCCCCTTCCCAGGCTGGAGGGGCTTGCCTAAAGCACCACCTCTGGGAAGCAAAGGGCTATGGAAGAAATGGAGTGGGAATTTACAATAATAATCATAATGGATCGGGAAAGAGCAACAACAGAAGCAACAATCATTCCAAGGGAGCAGGAGGGATGCTGAGCTTTAAACAAGGTTTGAGTGAGGCAGCAGCTCCTGGCAGTTCTAACCCACAGCTCCAGCTCTGCGATTCCAGGAGCACTGCAAGCTCCTCCTGCCCAGTCCCTGGCTTTGCCTCCTGCCAGTACTCGGCACCTCGGGCACGGGTGGCTGCGAGTGCTCCAGTGCTGCTGCCCCGAGGGAGCGGGAAAATGGCCACTAAACCCCTTCCCACTGGGCTGGCTCCGAGCTCTGGCTGGGGAAAACATTTGGCACCCCGGCATTTCAATGCAATCAGTTTCCATCACTTTGAAGATGCACTGAATAAACCCAGGGCACATAAGTAAACCTCTCCCCATAAGGAGAGCCCCAGGGAATACACAATTCTTCCTATGCCTGGCCAAAGAAACCAGGAGCCAGGTTTTGGGGAAGAGACTCCAGACTCTTATCTCCTTCCCTGGCTGTAAACCACTTGCAGAGGCTTTGGAGTTCATACAAGCTTGTCAGGATTTGGCTACTTCATTTAAATTCCATTCAGATACTGGAATGGAAGTGTCCTAAAGGCACCTCACTCAGACTTTAAGCCCTCTACCACCAAAGAATTTAGATGCTCTTTTCTTAGGAACACCCCACCTCTGCTTCTTTAGGTGTCTCCATGTGGGACATCAATTAAATGCGGACAAATTTTAGAATGCAGCTTCCAAGTCAAGTTACCTGCTAGGAAATTACTCCAGCTCTCTGGCACCTTGGGCTGTTTTAAACACAGCCTGGCCCTTCATGGCTGAGGCTCTGAGCTACACAACTTGTGAGCTGGCAAGTAACAGCAGCTGAGGTCTCATCCCAGCTGTACACAAAAACAGGGAGTGGGGGCTGCACTTGGATACATGCAGGCAGGGTTGGGCCCCTTCTGAAAGCTTCAATCCCTGTTTTTCAGAGACTCAATCAGGGATAATGACATTTTAGCAAAGCTCTCTTAAGGCACGTGAAAACCCGAGCAAGAAAATGGAATCAAAGCCTTTGTTCCACTGGCCTCACGCCCCAAATTCCAACGGGACAGACAAGTCCCTCTCCTCGCAAGGCAACGTCTCCTACCTGGATCTGTGCCTTCCCCAGCCTTTGGTGGCCGTTGTCTCCATCCTCCCACACCTCCTCATCTTCCTCCTCAGCAGGCCTGGCTTCCTCATCCTGCAGAGCAAGCACAGGGACACTCACCAGCCTGCTCATCCCAAACCTGGGCAGCAGGGATGGACTGCTGGGACCCCCTGGACACTCACCCCTCTGCTGGCCACCATCCCTGCTCTGCAGTCCATTCCCGTTCCTGGCCTGGCATCTCCTTTGAACGGGATGTTAAACCACAACCACTTGCTCTGCTGGGTTTTGGGACATCAGAGACTCCCCCAAGGCAATGGACAAAGCTCCTGTTCCCACAGCCTCTGCCTCCCAAAGCCCTGCTAGGGCCAGGCAGAGCAAGGGAAACCCCTCAGTTCCTGCTGGAAATTTCCTCTTGTGCCCGTAAACCCAGGGAAATCGTGGCTGCCCCATCCCTGGAAGTGTTCAAGGCCAGGCTGGCCGCAGCTTGGAGCACCCTGTGGATGGAATGAGGTGATCCTTAAGGTCCCTTCCCACCCAAATTATTCCGCCATTCCAGGATGATTCTGTGATCTCTCCCTGCATTTATTTTGCATCGTTTCCTCTCTAATCTGAATTCCCAAATCGAAATGATTTTTTAAAGAAATCATTTAAAATTATCCCAGGAATAAAAAGGGGTGCATCAAACATACAAGAATCATTCCTACCTCCATCAAATCATTGTTAATTGGAAGCCTATTTCCTCATCTCTGTCCTTAGTTTTCCTTTCCTAGGAAACCTTATGATCCCACAGTTTCTCCAAAAGATTTACTGGGATTGCAGAAAGGTTTGCTTTGCCAGGGAGGCTGGGGGGTTTACAACACTTGTTCCTCTGCATCTTTATCCTTTCACCAGCTTTCCCCTGGAACGGTGCTGCAAGAGAAGTTCAGAATTACTAGAAATGGATCAGGTTCACCTTTTTTCCTCATTCTTTTCCAACGACTTCCAAATTCTTGGAATTATCCTCAAATGAGGCCTAGCAAGCTACTGTGAAAATATCAATCAGAGGAACATCTTGACAAGAGAAAACCACATCCAGCAGCAGCCAAAACAATGCCACTGCTATTCTTACCTGGTCTCCAGGTGCTCCAGCCAGAGCTCCCAACACCCACTGCCATTCCATGAGGGTGAGGAGGCAGTTTTGGACGTGTTCTTTGCCACGGGATGGGATAACAGAGCCCAGAGGGTCTTTGTGTCCCTTCCAAGCCACCCCATGATTCCATGATACCATCAGCACCTATACCAATTCCATTCTGGAAAGCCCAATTCCATTCCTCCCATCAACTCAGAATTTCTCCCTTCCTCTCTCTGCTCCACATCAGGCATGTGTTGCCACAGGCATGGGATGCCTCAGCACTGCCTGGGAATGCCACTCAAGGCTGCCCTGGTGGCCTCAGTGCTCCAAAATGCCCAGCTGGCTCCCGTTCCAGTCAGGAATGTCCCAAACAGCAGCGTGGGGTGTGCCCTCTGCATCCCACCATTGGGGCAGCTCCCATAGAATGTGACCAACTTACTGGGTTTGGAATTCCCGGCTTAAAAGTCAGGTGGTGGAATATCCTCTCCTGGGAATATCCGGAAGACCAGAAGGCTCCCTGGAAGCCACAGGTCAGGGACAGAGTCAGATGAACGATCCTGAACTGGTTTTCAGGGGATGCATCCCCAGCCTGTGGCTGCAAAAACTCCAGAGCTGTTCCTTCCCCTTGGGACAGCCAGGGAAAACATCCCCAGCATGGATTTCTGACAGGAAAAAACTCACTGCTCCAGGCTACTTGGCTCCTCCCAAATCCAGGCCAGCACTCCAACAGGCTCTAAGGACAAAACAACAGCAAAGACCATCTCAGGGCACACGCCACGAGCTGGGCGTCACATTCCTCACTGGAACTGGGCTGTTCCCACATCCCTGGGACAGTCGGGAGCATCCCCCGTTCCTCACTCTTCCATTCAGGACAAAGAGACAACAGAGCTGTCAAACAGCCAGTGTGTAACCCCAACAATCCAGGGAAAACCACCTTGCTCTGGGGAGAAACATCATGCCCAGTTATGGAAAAAGCCAAAGAGCAGTACTGGAAACACTCCCGGGCATGGAGGCTCCCAGCTCCGGAAATGCAGCTCACAGGCTTCTTCCCATGGGAACCCCAATCTTGCCCGGGACTGGGCTCAGGGAGAAAGTCCTGCCCATTCCACCACTCTGGCACAGACACCCCAGGAAGGTGTCCCTGACCATGGCAAGGGGCTGAACAGGATGGTCTGTAAGGTTCTTGCCAGCACAGACCATTCCAGGAGTTTAAGGTGGATTTGAGCAGCTCCTGGGGACATGAACACCACCCACACCTCCCACCTGGCTCAGCCCAGAGTCCATCCAGCACTCACAGAGAGCTGCTGGGAGCTGAAATTCTCCCTGCTCCCCCTGCCTCCAGCTCCTGGGAAAGAGGAGCTGCATCCTGGTGGGTGCCCCTGGCTCTGGGCAGCTGCCGCCTTCAGGCGGGGGGATGGCTCGGGCAGCTCCGGTGACTGTTCCACCTCGATGATTTTGTGTTTTCCTGCATTTCCCTGGGCTGGAGGGGAGCAGGGGGTGCGGTGGGAGTGCGGGAAGGCAGCGGCGGGGAGGGCAAGGAGTGGGGCCGGGCACCGCACGGCGCAGGGGGGCTTCTGCTGGCACTGGAGGGGCGCGACCGTACGGAGGCGTCCCCGCCGCTGCCGGCCACTGCCCACGGGGCTCCTGCCCGCCCCCGGCGCCACTGACCCCACACCCCGTGTCCCCACACTGGGAACCACCACGGAAAATCATGCTGGAACCTCTAATCCTGAGCCCAAGCCTTGACCTTTTACCCCCTGACCTTTGACCCCTTGACCCATTCCTTGACAACCCGACCTTTGATCCCTGACCCCTGACCTTGGACCATCCACCTTTACACCTTGAGCCCTGACTTTTGACCCCCAACCTTAGCCCTTTGACCCTTACCTTTTGACCCATGACACCTGACCCCAGGACCTTTGACCCCCCTGAGCCCTGTGACCTTTGCCCCAACCTTCTACATGTGACCTCTGTGCTTTGACATTGACCACCTTGACCTTTGACCCCTGGACTTTGACCTTTGATTCCCTGACCCCCCAACCTTTGCCCTGACTTTTGTCCCTTTATCCCCTAACCTTTAACCCCCTCTACTTTATACCCTGCACTGCTCTTGCTGCCTGGAACCCCTCACTCCTGCTCTACACGCCCCAGCCCCCAACTCGTACCTGTCACTCTCCAGCCTGCAGATGTCATCCCCACCTTTTTGGTGTGGGGCTTGGCCTCCTCTGAGGGTTCCAGGGTTATCCCAGCACCAGGCTTACTGAGCTGTGCTGCACTGAGGGTTCCAGGGTTGCTGCATTGTGCTGCTGGTGGGGGGAAAATGGTGCTGTTAGGGGTGGTGTAAGGGCTGGTGCACCTTTTCCCTGTATTCCTAACCTCCACTGTGTACTCTCCACCCTGTTAGGGAGGCTCTTTGTTTGGCTGCACCCAAACCTTGGCGATGAACATCGCCTCACAGACAGGACGGGACCAAGGAAAAACAAAACCCAGATGGGGGAGAAAAAAAACCTCACAGCTGGCTGTTTTCTTATTATAAAGTTAAAAATCAGTTGAAAAAACTGAAAGGCAAAAATCACACACACAAGGTTAGAACCAGTCAACACACACGCTCTCACAGACTGACACACGCAGACACAGACAGACACACACTCTCACAGACAGACACCCCTTCTTCAGCTCACACACTGACTGCAGCCCTTACTCACAACACTCCACTGATGAAGACGCTTCAACGCATCTTCCAACTGCTGCTCCCTGACGTGGAAGGGCAGATTCTGGGAAAAGCGGTAGCATCGGTGACTGCAGGGATCGGAATCGGCCTTGGGGACCTGCAAGACAACATGAGGCAGTCTACAAGTAGCTGACAGCTCGGAGTTATCCCCATACACCAGGCCCGTAAGTTTTCTACACAAAACCCCACAGACAAGAGATGAACCACAAAGTTTTACAACTGTTCAACCCAGCCACGACTCTACGTGCCAGGGCAGGGCAGCTCCAAGTGTAAGCACACCAAATAGAAGCAAAGATGACACGAGGACTTGAGATAACTCTCCAGAAGATAAATTCTAGACCCGATATGCTTGGAGGCAATGGAACCTACGGAACTACCACAGTGAGGAGGGTCCAGAGAAGTCCATGGCCCATGAAAAAAAGATACTACCAAAAGTGAGAAGGAAGATGGATGAGAACATCTTGTGTACTCCTTCTGCTCTCCAAAAGCAAAACTGTAAAGATGCCGGAATGAGCCCGATCCGGGAAAGGACGCGAGCAGAGATCCCCGCTGCCGCTATGGCCCAGAACGAGGCCGAGAAAGCACCGAGACGTAACAAAGCCCTGTGACACAGGAGAGGATGGACACAAACTACAGAACACAGACACAAATGACATAACACAGACACGAGCTGAACCTGCCCAGCAACAGGCACAAGATTCCTAGAGCAAGATGAGCCAGAAGCTGGCGATGCCGAAGGAAAGAAGGCTCTATGGCAACAGCACGCGGCAGTGAAACGTAACTCCTTCCAAGAAGCCAGTGCCAAAGCAGCTCAGAGGATGCTTGAGAAGCTCGGCAGGCCTAGAGAAGGAGGCAATGACTGCCAGGTGATACAAAGGGATCCCTAGGGAAGGACTCTGCCACCAAAGGCTGAAGTGACGTTGCAAAACGTGACCAACCAGCAAGTGGCCAAGATGCCCGCGGGCGGCTACGCCAGCGAGTAGGTGAAATGGAGACCGTGGCGATCGTGCCAGACCCGAAGGCGAGCTCCTCGGGCAAAAAGATCCACGATGACGGCGAGACTCAAAGGCCGATGACAAAGATGGGTGGGAACTGCCCTGCCCAGCAAAGGCTCGGGTGATGCTGAGGAGAAACCCTCTCCCTTTACTTCCAAGGGGCCCTCCCACAACAGCCCTCTCCTCTAAGCTAACTTCCAATTGCCTCCTGGAACTCCAAAGGCCTTTCCCTTCTCCCAACCACCGCTCCCAACACTTAGCTTTCTGAAGACAAACGGACAAAATCCATCCTTGACAGAAAAAATGCATCAGCACCTCAGATGTCAACACGTTCCCCACGGTCCGCTTTGGCAGCTGCGAAAGATGGAGAACAAGGAGAAAATTCAGCCTCTGACAACACACGCCAAAAGAGACCCCTTCCGCAAGGCCCCCTCCCTCGAAACTGCCGAGGCTCAGCGCTTACCTGCTCTCTCCAAACTTCAGCTCCACACCTGCTCACGGTACCTAAGACAACAAAACAGAAAACGTCACTGTTGCCCTCCAGAAGAGCATCCCCGGGCTACTCCACACCACTGCCCCGGCTCACCTCAAATCCTGATCTGACTCTGGAGGTGGCCAGGACAAACCTGCACAATGAAAAGGGACACGCTCAGCACGCTGCCATAGACCGCTGGCCTATCAGCCACCCCACCTAAATGCCAACTCACCTGCTCGCCTCTGGCCCTTGGCACGCCCAGGGCGGCAGCAGCACCTGCAGAGAAGCAAAGCAAAAACACACAAAACATGCTGAGAGACTGTGAAACCACAGCCTCCCTGCTCCGACTGAAGTACACCACACCTATACCTTAGGCTTGCACCCTCCAGCATCCAGGGCCAGGACATCCTGCAAGTGGACCACCTAAAACACACAAACAACAACGGATGCTTAGAGCTGCACCAAAAATTGAGACCGAGGCCGTAACAACTCATTCTGTCCACCGGTCACTGCTCACCTCGCTCCATCGCCCCTGACTGCCAATATCCGGCATTACTTCCAAAAAAGAAAAAAGACATGGAACAATGCTGTAACATAGTAGCATGACATAGCCCAGCAGGACTGCAGAGAGGGGCAGAGAGGGAAAGCCGGCCAGGATCTCGTTCCCAGCCCTGAGCAGGGGCTTTACTGGCCTGACTGTCCTGTACTACCCGAGCTCTGGGGACAATGAACCAGGCTCAGTCCCTGCCTCACCACTGGCACCGTGAAATTCTGGCACTGCAAGAGTCAGGGGAGGTTTCAGCAGTGATTTCAGCAAGGTCAGAGCCACTCCCAGCAAAAGCTGTTCTTAGACTACTCCTGGCTGAAGAACCCAGAGTACCTGCCACTGCAGGATGCTTGTGACTTCCAGGTGGAGGAGAAGGGTGGAAACAATCCAAGATAAAGACAGAATGATGAACACAGCAAAGAGGATTTCTGTATGCTCTGCACTGTTTTGTCACATTCAGCCCTTCCTGGGCTGTTCTCTGCTTGTTGTTCTCAAGATCAACATCTCCGACTAAGGGCGGGTGATGTGAATTCCAAGGAAGTACAATTCAATTCTCCCCTAGATCTTTCCCTAAAGTACAAGATACTGATTCACCTCCCTTCCCACCAGAGTCAATCAAAGACTATCCAAAAACGTAAATTATGATAACGCGGAATCTGGTCTCCATTAGAAAAATTAATGTAGTATTTTTTATCAGAGCTTTGGTTAAATGTAACAACGCAGGAAGTGCCTGTGCTCAGGTTATTGGAGAGTGCGAGGTTTTCTCATCGCATCAGCCCTGTCAGCTGACAAATGTGGCTGTGCACTAAGGCACAAAGCACCGACGTTTGCACACTACAGCTGGAATCTGCTATCTCCGTGTGCAGACGCAACCACTGCTCATCACAGATAAACCCACAAGGGCTGCTCCAGCACTGACTTACCTGGGGAAAAACCAGCACTAAGAGGAGCAAAATAAAAAGCATGGGAGTAGTAGTTTCACCCTGAGCAGCTCCGTGAGATGGGCAGGAATCAGAGGATCCCCTGAGTAACTCTGAACTTGCTTTTCCTGATCACCTTTCACAGAATCCATAGCAGCAACCCATGAACATCCCGTGTGTAGGTTTATTCCAAAACCCACTTGCAGAAACATCAGGATATTGCACCTAAAGCTGCCTCTGCCAGAGGGAAGCAAGAGCTGGGGCTGGGAGAGGAAACAGGCAGGAACTTGCTCTCAGGAGAGGCAGCACGTAGGCTGCTGGCACTGCCAGCAGGAGGACGCAGGTGGGAGCAGGTAAAATTCCAATACAAAATGCAACTGGGGAATGTGACGGTGCAGAGGCTGTAGGTTGGCAGTCTAAGACTTTGGGGTTTATCACAGCTCTGTGAAAGCACCGAATTTTGACAGCAGGTACCATTCATCCTCCTCAGTGTTGGGGAAGATGAAACAGGAAAGCCTTATAAATATGATTGCCTGACAAAAGATTTTGACAATATGAAAACTATAAGTGACATCGAAATGAAAGCCATTTTTGAAATAGCAAATCTTAGTTACTGAACAACTGGAAAACAATGGTATGGCCGACTGAAGGTAATCCCCTCTTGATTGAACAATATCCTCTGCTTGCAGGCAGGTCCAAGGGTCAGAGCAGACCCTACTAGCTCAGCAGAAGGGGTCCAAAGAGTAGTTTTTAAGAGTTAAGATGTAACACTCTATGGTAATACAAGAACTCTTACAGGCTGTATGTAAATGCTATAGGATTTGTATCTTGTATTAGATTGGTTAGTGACAATTAGAATATTCAGTACAGAAGATGATTTATTGTATTGTAACCAAGACTTCAGACATTCTCTCTCACTACTTCTTCACTCTCATTCCTCTCACTCTCTCTCTCTCTCTCTTTACTTACCCGCTTACACTCTTGCTCTCTTGGGCCTGCTCAGAGCTGCAGCTGGCAGCTCTAAGCAGTGCCCCTGTACCCACGCCCTTTGCAATAAACCGCATGTTCCAAGATCTGACTGCAGAGATCTCTCGTCTCCACTCGTCACCGCCTGGTCCAGACTGAACCCCAAAACTCCCGCACTCAGGACAAGCTTCCAAGAGTTCATCTCTCAATCTGTGCCCCAGTGTGGGCCAAGTGCTGGTGGAGCCTGGGCTGGCACCCCGAGCTCTCACCCCCAGCTGGCACCCCCAGGCCTTTCCAACGTGCCACTGCCACCCAAGCCACAATGGTGGGCCCAGCCACAGCTGGGGCCTGAGGAAAGGAAGGAATGAGGAGGGACTTAGGACACAATCCTGCCCTTCAGACAGGCAGATTTACCTGTGCTCCAGTCTCAAGGGGGCTCTCAGTGGATAACTCAAGCATCCCGCGTGGGACACTGGGGCCAAGGAGCAGCTGGAGGCAGCTCTGTCACCTGGGCTACCTGTGTGTAGCCATATTTAGCAATAACTGAATTGATTGAAATAAAGGGTAAAAGCTTGACTCAGCCTGTAACTTTCACCTTTCTTTCAAGTGCAAAAAGAAGCAGAAAAATCCATTCATATTGATGCTTTCCAGCTATGTCTCTTTCAGATTCCCAGGTGTTCATCCCCTCACAGAGTTTTAGTGGTGACACAGAAGAAAGTTCTTTGCGTGCTGCCAGAAAAACGAGATTTCTCCCATTTTTTATTTTCACACCTAAAGTATGAAAACATTATCATCACACAGAAGAGTTCTGCACACTCTCCTCTGGGCAAGGGGAAGATTCACTGATAGGCAGATTCCAACCCCTCCTGTCCATATTTACATCCCTAAGGCCTCAGATCCTCTGTAGGTAACCACGGGGTTCCCAGGTGAGAGGAGTCACTGTGAGAACAGAATTAAACCCCAAAGCACCTCTGAGGAGACAGCGCCTGACTCTGGGAGTGCCTCCCTCTCGCGTGGAAGGTGTGGCTTACTCAGGAGTTACTC
This sequence comes from Coloeus monedula, assembly GCF_965178545.1. Taxonomy (NCBI): domain Eukaryota; kingdom Metazoa; phylum Chordata; class Aves; order Passeriformes; family Corvidae; genus Coloeus; species Coloeus monedula. The sequence goes on along the minus strand of NW_028120689.1, from coordinate 220,972 downwards.
CAGGAGTTCCTACTCTGCCCAGGCCAGGCCTGCTCCAGACACTCCCCGTGCCCTCAGAGCCACAAACCCAGCTCAGGGCTGGGCTCAGAGCTCCAACACCACCAGGAATGAGCACTCCCTGAGCCCCCTGCCCTCCCAGCCCTGCTCTAGGCTGGGCAGGCACTGAGGGGCTCACTGACACCTCCAGGGTGGCTCTTTAAAGGTGGTGGCACAGGTGCTCCACAGCAGACCTGTGCCAGACCCAACTTCTCCACGGGCAAGGAAGAACCTCCCAAAGCAGGTGACACAAAAAGCTCTGGTGTGGCCCAGGGACTGCTCAAGGTCACAACCAAAATTAGTTCTGAGCTCAGGGTGGTGTCACTTCAGTTCCCTGCCACTGCTGCCACTTCCTGCCACCTTCAGCTTTTGCTCCAGGCACCAAAATATGATTTTTTCAAGGCCAGCCCATCTAAACTATCTGAAATTGCAGCCTGGCCGATCTCGGGAGCTCCCAGACTCACTCATGAGGATGAAGTGACAGACCAGCAGTGAGCACTTCTCCCTCTTCCAGCCAAGCTGTGAATTGCTCCTCCCTCGGCTTCGGCAACCACTTTTCATGCCAGTTCCTGAAGAGAATCTTGTGCTGAACATCCATCACCTTTTCAGTGCAGAGCATTTGGCTTCATCCTCAAGCCCTAGAAACACTCAGCTAAACCAGCACTAAAACCTGATTAAACTCGCATCCTGCACAGCACAATGAACTTGGACTTGGGCAGGAATCAGAATATCTGGGAATGAAGAGAACCCAAGAGCTCAGAGAGGTTTGCTTTGCCCTTGTCCTGCCTTGGGCTCCTGGCTCTGCCACAGCAGTTACAAGAAGCAGAGCAGCGACCTCCCCTCCCCTCCTCATCAACACAAACCCCCAAAAGCAGAGTTTGTCTCTCTCAGACCCACCTTGAGCTGTGTCCGCAGCAACAACGAGGCTGTTGAAAGCAGCAACCCCACAGCTCGGCGTCTGCAGGGCTGCACCCTCTCCATCCTACAGCCTCTCCACCTCCCCACAGCTTGGAGTGATCTGTTCTCCCAGTTTAGAGAAGGTGACACCAACCTCACTTTGGTTTTGGTACAAACTCTGAGGCAGACACTGAAGGCAAAGGAAGACGAGGCCTTGGTGGGAAGGGACCTTAAAGCCCATCCAGTGCCACCCCTGCCAAGGGCAGGGACACCTTCCACTGTCCCAGGCTGCTCCAAGCCCCAGTGTCCAGCCTGGCCTTGGACACTGCCAGGGATCCAGGGGCAGCCACAGCTCTCTGGGCACCCTGTGCCAGGGCCTGTCCACCCTCACAGGGAAGGATTTCTTCCGTGTATCTACTCTGAAGTTTAAGTATCTAAGCTCAAGTTTAGTTATTGCTGAGCCTCTGCTGAAGATAACTGAGACACCATAGTAGGAGAGAAAGGAAACAAGCCTGTAGAACAAACCACAGGCGAGTAACAAACCAAAATGATGTGGCCAAGAACAATTATTGCCACAGAAAAGAAACCTCAGTCACCAAAAACTCCAGTCTATTCCTACATCCTCACCCAGGGGGACTCCAAACACGACACTGCAACTCATGCTCCTCCCAGCTCCACACACACATTGCTGGGACCTCTTGCAAGCTGCTCGAGCTCTCTCCACGTGCCAAATCTGCCCATGGCAGAGGTGCTGCTTTCCTGGCTCAGCTCCCAAGACTCAACTCTCAGTATTTCCGCCCTCAATACTGTAAATTTCTGGTGATCTGGAGCAAAGATTTCTGGCTTGCTGTGTGGCTTCTCACACAGAACCTGACCCCAGGGGCTCAGTCTCACTCTCTCCGTGTTTGACACAAGTCATAAAGCAAGAACTGCAAAGACATTTCGAGGCAGTATCAGGGGCCTGAGACAGCTTTTGAGATCAAAGTTGAAATCTACTGTTTTCTTTCATTGCTGTTAAACTGTACTGGAGTCCTGGGGGCACTTTTGGGCGCCACAGTATACAAAAGATACAAAGCTGACAGCATCCAAAGAAGGGACATGGGGATGGGGAAGGGTGTGGAAGGACCATGAAAGAGCTGCTGAGGGCACTGGGTTTGTTCTGGTAGAGAAGTGTGAGGCCAGAACACATCGGGGCCTACAGCTCTGATCTCCGCTCCCTGGGACACAGACAGGACCCAGGGAGCAGCTGGAGCTGGGCCAGGGCAGGCTCAGGCTGAGATCAGGGAAAGGTTCTTCCCCCAGAGGCTGCTGGGCACTGCCCAGGCTCCCCAGGGAATGGGCACGGCCCCGAGGCTGCCAGAGCTCCAGGAGCGTTTGGACAGCGCTGCCAGGGATGCCCAGGCTGGGGCTGTTGGGGGGTCTGGGCAGGGACGGGGGTGGGACTGGGTGATCCCTGTGGGTCCCTTCCAGCTCAGGATATTCCAGGATTGTCTCACTCCCCAACAGGGGAGAGTCTGCTCTCACACAGAGCTGCAAACACACTGTGCAGGAGGCAGCAAATGACAACAATTGACATTGATACATTAATAAAGCCAAGATATTAAGCAAGCCAAAAGATAAATTTTCCCTTTTGTTCCTGACCAACAAGACCTGTCCCAGTCCCAGTCCAGCCACTAAGCAACTCCAGTGTGACACAGGGACTGTCTCACACCTCGAGGCCGACACACAACAGCAGCACAGCACCGGGAGTTTAATCACGTTTCCCTCATTAGAGGAGACAATTAATGACCGCTCAGGTGCACAACCACTCCTGCAGAGCGCTTCACTAGAGCCCGTTTTGCAAGAACTCCCCCAGGCTGCAAAGCCCCATTTGCCAGGGACCTGAGAGAAGAATTCGGTAGTTTTAAAGGAATGTCAGGAACTAGGAATACACCTGAGTGTAGGAACCGAGAGTGCCGAGAATATTTCTCGGTTTCCATCTCGCCCGATCCATCTGTTACGGCGCAAGGCAGAGGCAGGTCCCTACCTCCCGAGCCTGGGGTCCTCCCATCAGATGAGCCATGCGCGCGGCCAGGGGCGGTCCCGGAGCTTCCATCGGGCCCTCCCGCTATCCCCACGCGGCCCGGGTTCGCGGCCGCTTCCGCGTTTGAACGGCGGCGCCTGCTGCTGACGTCATCACTCCCGCCGCTTCCATCCCGGCCTTACTTCCGCCTTCGGGAGCCCTCGCTTCCACGCCTGCGCGGCGCGGCATCGGCCGCCCCTCCTCAGTGCCGGTTACCCCGGCAACGCCGCTCGCGGCTCGAGCCGCTCCTGGCCCGGCCCCGGCCCTGCCCGGGACGTCAGCCCCGGCCCCGCTTCCAGCCCAGCCCCGCCCCCGCTGCCAGCCCAGCCCCGGCCCCGTTTCCAGCCCCGGCCCCGCTGCCAGCCCAGCCCCGGCCCCGCTGCCAGCCCAGCCCCGCTCCCGCTGCCAGCCCAGCCCCGGCCCCGCTTCCAGCCCAGCCCCGGCCCCGCTTCCAGCCCCGCCCCGGCCCCGCTTCCAGCCCCGCCCCGGCCCCGATTCCAGCCCCGCCCCCGCTTCCAGCCCAGCCCCGGCCCCGCTTCCAACCCAGCCCCGCCCCCGCTTCCAGCCCCGCCCCGGCCCCGCTTCCAGCCCCGCCCCGCCCCCGCTTCCAGCCCAGCCACGGCCCCGCTGCCCGGCACCAGCGCTTCCCAGGCCAGCCCGGTCCCGCCCACGGTCCCGGCCGCCCGCCCGGCACCTCCAGCCACACACGGACGCTTCAGCTGCCACGCCGATACGACCGATAAGCACAGCACCTCCAGCCAGCAGTGCAATTCGTTCGGCTACTGCAGTTCCATCCTAGGAGCTTTCGGCAGCTACACCTCCTACCAGCTCTGTGTCCACACAGCCCCCGTCTGCACCGCAGCCACAGCCGTGGACACACAGCAGAGACATTTCAACAGCTGCCGTGTCACCACGGCATGTACCCCCTATCATCACTCTGATAACACCACTCAGAGGATTATCACAACAATCACACGATGCTGAACCATGTTTCCCGTGCCATTTCAGCGAAACAAATACGATTTTATCTCCAGAACAGAAAGAGGACTTTCTCAACTATATGTGGACACCTCTTCCATCACAACAGGACCAAGCACGTGTTATTAATAGTGACGTCTCGCATCGAGACATTCCATTTCATGCACATTCTTCTCGAACTTCTCAGGGACATTCAGCTGATTTTATGGGACTTTTTCATCCTCAAATGCCTGCTCAACACTTCAGTGAGAAGGATATAGTGACCAGCACAGCTTCAGAAAGCATTCCTCTATCTTCCCAAGCTTCATCTCCTTTTTTTACAACAACCAATACAACTCCAACTTCTCATATGCCTTCTTCACAGCTTCGAAATCCACAACAGGCATCTGATCCCTCATTTTTCCACCGTCGCTTTCAGCGTTCGGATGACTTTGTTCGTCACCTTTATTTCCGACTCAGAGAACGTGCAGATTATCTGCCTCCAGAGGTTGCAGCACTGGGTCCCCACCCCTCACCCATCCCGCATGCTGGCAGTACCCTACCCAGATCCACTGCACCCTCTCCTCCAGTGGCCAGATCACAGCCACCTGCGATGGCAGGTTCAGCCACTCCTCGTTTATTTCCTTACAGTGCACAGCCGCAAATACCGACCCCTATTCCTCATCCAGGAGGGGGAGAAGAACATGGAATAATAATAAAATAAGAATTTTAAAGTTGTTTATTTTATATTAATTTTTTTTAATTTTATGAGAGAACTACATACCCCGTGACATTTGAGTTTCAATTATTAATTCAGTTAAGGTTCTCTTTAAAGTTTGTTTCATCCTCTCTACCCATCCTGAACTCTGTGGGTGCCATGGGATATGTAGTTCTCTCATAAAATAAAAAAAATATATATATATAAAATAAACAACTTTAAAATTCTTATCCCTTAGACCCTGTGTTTCCCACCCAGCATGAAGCATACTTGCTTTCTTCTGTGTTAATGAGTTCTTTTGAATTTATAAATACTTGTATTAGCGGTGATGGCGCCCGCCCGCGGAGTGATCCGCCGGAGGGATTATTTGTGATGCGCTCCTGCCCGCGGAGGGATCAGCGCTGATGCCGCCCCGCCCGCCCAGCTGCTCTCGCTGCCTTTTCCCGCTCTCCCCTCTGCTCCCAGCGCTTCTCCTGCAAAGGGCGCGGCTTTTCCTGGGCTCTTTTCCTGCCGGGCTGCAGCGAGCGCTCCCGTCAAGGAGCAGGGGCAGCTTTGCTCGCGGCGGCAGCGATTCAACAGAGCAGGCCCGGAACAATTCCTGCTTAGCCGGGCTTTGAGCACATTCCTGAGCCAGCACCAGCAGCAGCGAGTGAGGCAGCGGCACATGAAGGAGGCTGCGGCTCTGGCCAGGCTGGGGAGGGGTTCCTCTGTAAAAGAAGAACAGGGAGAGACAAACCAGAAAGGGCAGGAAAAAAAAGAAAAAGCCAAGACAAACTAAACTTTTTAAAAAAAATAATCTGGATCCAGAGGGACTTCTGGCTGGAGAACTTCCTGAGGAGCAATCCTGCCCCTCTGGGAGGCAATGCCAGGGCAACTCCAGCTGAAACCTGCACACAAACACCACAAAGATTTCAGATATTTGCAGGAAGCATCCACTTAGCAACTGCTGCTTAATAATTTATTCCCTTTCCCATTAAATGGTACATTCAGTCCACAAGACTTCAACACCTTTCTGGTAGTTTTATTTACAGTCTGCAGCATGTTCTGTAAAACACAGGAGTGCACACAGACACACACGCACAAACATTTAAAGAAGTACAGTTTATTCCAAAGGAAGTCTACGCACTACTTTTTCCATAAAAATTATTAAAAATACTTTAGTTACTGTATTCTACCTAAACCAAGATACTTGAGAATTCTTCCACAAGTGATGCCCCCTCCCCACAAAGGGCACTCCGACAAGAAGAAATTCAGGAGACTGCATCACCAAATAAAATCCTAATGGCAACTGCTTCAATGCACCAGAAGAACAACGAATTCCCACTCTGCATCCAGCAATCCCTGCTCTGCAGCCTGTCTGCATCTGCTTTTGTAGGGCTTGTGGGGCTTTTGCATTCACTTCCTTCTCCAGGGCAGTTCCCACAAACAAAGAATGACTGAAATTTCTGCAGACTGTCACTCGGCAATCCTGCATTTCACACATGCAAAGGGAAACACTTTCCTTTGAGCCCTTTATTTCAAGGAGTCTCTTTTTTACTGAGCATCCAGTGAGAACAGTGCCCAGTTGTGGCTGTTATTATTTCTCTGCTTTTGCTGCGTGGCAATATTGTGCTGGAGCTCTGCAGAACACCCACTGCAGCCCTTGTCTCACTGGGGCACACCGAATTGACAAAGAAAAGGCACAAAGATGAAACTCCTAAAGCAGCAGCAGCCCCAAGTCACTGAGCTGCTGCTTCCCACCACCAACACTCTGTGTCTCAGCAAACACTTCCAACGCACGAGCCAAGGCCACAGGGGAGTGAAAAGCCCAGAGCCTGCGGGCAGGACAAGCACTCCATTGATCAGTAACAAACCAACACAGCTCAGCTGGATGGTGCACTTAAGACTGGACCTGGAAGCATCAGGAAAAGCCATTGGAACACAAGCTCAGCAGCACAGAATCCATTTGGCACCAGCTGATGAGATGGGAGGCTCTGTGTGGGACACGTTGTGCATTCAGCTTCAACAATGCCACAGCTCCACAGCAGCGCTGAAAAACTTCTGCTTTTAACAGTTGGAGAGGATTTTCTCAATGGAAGTGAAGCTGTCATTAACAGAGGAACAGCACACGATGCACAACATAACCTGCAATAAAAAGCTTTTGCTTTCCAGCATGTAAGCATCCAGGTTACTGGACTTCAGCTCATGGAAACGAATCTGATGATAGATTTTTTTTTAATTTTTCTTGGAACTAAAAAAGTAAAATCTTCCATAAAAGGATAAAGCACAAAAATACTCTCTCAGTACATCTCAGGAAGCCATTTAATACCTTCCATGTCCTAGGAACAACTAGGCAAAACACTTGGAAAGTGTGAGCAGTAGAAATGTTGACCATTGAATGTTTGGCAGCCGTGTGCTCCAGCCCCTGGGAGGGGCTTGTCCCCCACTCCACACCAGTCCTGCAGCTCCCCAGCTATTTCTTCTTCTTCTTCTTTGGGGGCTCATCCTCAGAGCTGCTGCTGCTGCTGCTGCTGCTGCTGCTGCTGCTGGAGGAGCTCGGATCCGAGTCGAAGTCGGAGGAGGAGGAAGAGCTGCTGGAGGAGGAGGAGGGGGAGGAGGAGGAGGAGCTGTCCTCACTGTCGCTGTCCTCGGAGGAGGTAGAGGAGTCCTGGCTGTCAGAGGAGTCGCTGGCTGAGCTGTCACTGCTGCTGCTGCTGCTGGAACTGGTCACACTTTTGGACCTGGGAGAGAACAAAGAGCTGAGCACAGCCCTGCCAGAGCCCATGGCACCGTGTTCTCTGCTCTGCTGTAATTATCCAAAGATCAATTTGTTGCCTTGAAAATTTCCAGGCCTCACCACCTAAGATGAATTCCTGTGCCCTCCCTCCCTTTCCCACTCCTGGATGAGTGGATTTTGGCCATTTGAGCAACGGCAGAGTGGCCCCAGGGCATGACATAGGCCAGCAGGACTGCAGAGAGGGGCAGAGAGGGAAAGCTGGCCAGGATCTCGTTCCCAGCCCTGAGCAGGGGCTTTACTGGCCTGACTGTCCTGTACTACCTGAGCTCTGGGGACAGTGAACCAGGCTCAGTCCCTGCCTCACCACTGCAGCAGGAATTCTGTCAGTTGTGACCAAACTTGTCCAGCGAACACATCCTACAAGCTCCTTCCTGGGCAGTTATTAATAAGGAAAACCAAGAGACTGTAAACAACCTTAAAGCAGGATACCAAGCTCCAGCCTTTTCTTTGAGAAGCAAATATGGCTAATTTGTGCCTGCTCAGGATCAGAAGGAGCAGCTGATCTCCTGGCAAGAGCCCAGGGTGGAGCACGCAGCAGAGCTGGGACACTGTGGTGGGGTCCTGCCACGTTCCTCACCATGGGGCTGCCGAGTCCCTGGGAAGTGCCCGTTCATTGGGTCACCCTGCTGCCAGCAGTTGTTTCCCACTCCACATTAATGTTTCATCTCCGGCATTTCAAATGCTTTGCATTTCGGTAGGAGCAGGGAGCCTGTCTCCCATGGCAACAGCGCCAGGAGTCCAGGACAGGAGAAGGAGCTGAATGGGAGCACAAACTGGAGAGGTTTCTCACCACAGCTCAGCTGATTGCTGTTACTGAAACCCAGTTCTTGCAGTAAATCAATCCCAAGTGTTTGCTCCTCCATTCTGCCACAGCTCACCTCAAATACCACTGGATTTGGAGCCTTTCAGTGGCCAGGGCAGCTCCGGGTGCCCCAGGCAAGACCTTGGTGGAGACTTTCCCTTGTCAGCAGTTTGCCAGGGGACCCTCAGAACACCTATCCTGTTGTTTTCATCCATGGAACTAGTGGGATTCTCAACCCTGCAAGAGGCAGAAGCACCAGCAATCCTGGCCCTTCCTCACTAGGACTTTTAAAATAAGCCAAGGTCTTCTGTGTCTGTTCAAATTAGCTTTAAAGGCACTGATTTAACAGAGAGGGTATTCCCCCCCTCCTGAAATTCACTGGGAATTAGAAATGGACACAAAATAAAAATGAATGATTCCTACTCCTCCATCCCTTACTGTTCTCATCAGTCCACAACACTTGCCCCATGTGACAGAAAAGAGAAGGCACACTCAGGTTAGGGTTAAACTGTGTTTACGTTCTCTTTTCAGGCCAAACTAAGGAAGCACATCCAAAACCCCCGTGCTTCAGAGTTGGTGCATTTCCTCTTCAGGCCGCTGGAACTGGTAAATCTTATTCCCAGGTCTCACTGGGAACTCCTTTTATTTCTAGTTCACACTTACAAGTAGATAGATTGTGCAACAGGGTTGGAAAACTGCTCACACCTGGCCACAGCTTTCTCAGGAACTTCCAGAAGCAATGCCGGTTGTTCCTGGCCTCTGATCCGGTTTGAAGCTTGAAGTAAATACAGGAATCCCAGCAAATATGAATCCTTCCACCGGGTCAATAAGGCATTACTGTGAACAAAAGGGGCAGCCAGCTGGAGTCCCCACTGGGAATCTGTCTGGTCTCACCTTCAGGCAAATACGGCTCAGTATTTGCACTGAAAATGCTTGGAAGCAGAAATCCCAACTTGGAAAAGGAGCCACAAAGGAATAGCAAGATACTTTCCATTTTTTGAAGTGTCAGCTTCTGACACTTCACTCGTCTGTAACAACAGCTCATTTGTAGATCAGCTCTTCCTTTGACTCCAATCCAAAAAAATCTCATGTTCCCTTGAACTGTCCAGTCTCCTTCAAAGACTTAGGTTGATGTTTCTTGCAGTGACTGTGCTGATCCAAGGATCAGCTTTGTCTTCGATTCCTGCTCATCTGTGTGTCCCTGGTTTGACATTTTGACCGTTTCCTGCAAGTTCTCTCCTCTTTGTGTGGTTTGTGTGTGACTCAGATCATCAACAGCTGCGGTGGCCCCGAGCTGGCCCCGTCTGTCCTCAGCCCACTGCTTTCTAAAGACACCACCGATTTCCTGAGAGGACACCTGACACCCAAAGAGATAAACCTCTGGGATTCCCTGGGGGAGACATGGACCAGATCCAGGTAAGGACAGAGCTGCCATCTCCCCAGGCTCCCCACGCAGATGGGATGCTTGGATTCCCTGATGCTCCTGCTTCTTCTTTCAGGGGATGCCCTGAAAGACACATTCTTCGTGAATGTCCCCTCATATTCCCACTTTCTGTCCTAGAGCCGAGTGGCCCCGAGACACGAACATCCCCACCTACATCCCCAAATTCCACAACGGCTGGGAACCACCCACAGAAATCTTCCATGGAGCTCCCTGGGAAATAGACATTGGACACTTGCAAGAGGAAGGTTAGTCCTGTGTCCCTGTCTCTTCACTCTCCCTCCTCCTTTTCCGGAGAAATGGAGCCGCAGGGGTAGTGGTGGCATGCAACAAGTAGTTGGCTCAAAACTCAGTTGGATCTGGTTGCCCCAGTTAAATACAGAAAGCAAATGAGGCTGGAAAAGGGCAGCAATAATGAGCCTCTCCCAATCCAAGGCAACAGCACCCTACAGCGTAACTGAGCTCCAGGGACACAGGCTTCCCTGGAGAACACCTTGACCAAAATCTGCCAGACCATGACTCATCTACCACTATCCCTCTCCTTTTCTCCGATCAGCTTTCCCCTTTCCTGGTAACACTGACTCCATGTCTGCCTTTCCAGCTCTCCTCAGCCAATGGATATCCTTACCGGAACTCCTCACTCAAGCATGGCCAGACGGCTGAGCAGACACAGGTCGGGGATGCCTTCAAACAGAACATCACTCCACATGGAAATAGGTGATGGATCCGCACGCCCGGAGCTTTGGCTCCCGCCTCGGAACCTCATGAACGCACACGGACACGTACAGTGACACTGGGACGTTTGGGCATCCTGGAGACAACTCCCTGCCACTGTTAATAACCACCAAGGGAAGACAAAGATCAGCTGAGGGGTTATTCCCATAAGCACTGTCTGCTGTTTAACCCCCAGCAGCTCTGCAAGGAAAGGAATCGCAGGTGTTTTCCACCGCAGGAGGCAAAAATATTGACTGACTTCATCAGTCCATCCATAGGTCTTGTTTCCCAACATCAGCCCAGCAAAGTGACCTTAAGGATCAGGTGCCAAAGATGCTGCACTGCGCTTTGGCTCTCCATGTGTGTAGACGCTGGAATCATGGAATCACAGAAGGGATTGGGTGGGAAGGGACCTTAAAGATTATCCCGTTCCAACCCCCTGCCATGGCCAGAGACACCTTTCACTATCCCAGGTTGCTTCAAGCTCTGTCCAGCCTGGCCTTGGACACTGCCAGGGATCCAGGGGCAGCCACAGCTTCTCTGGGCAACCTGTGCCAGGGCCTCAGCACCTTCACAGGGAAGGATTTCTTCCCAATATCCCATCTAAACCCACCCTCTGGCAGCGGGAAGCCATTCCTCCTTGTCCTTTCACTCCAGGCTCTTCAAGTCCCTCTCCAGCTCTCTTGGGGCGCCTTTAGGCACTGGAAAAGGCTCTAAGGGCTCTCCAGAGCCTCCTCTTCTCCAGGCTGAACATTCCCAGCCCTCCCAGCCCGCCTGTGTAATGCTCTAGCTCTTGGAGCACTTCCTGGCCCTTCCTGTCTGATATTGCGCTGGTTTATTAAAGGAAATTCTGACTCTTTCTGCTATCTCTGTGTATTTATCTCCAAAGGACTGTGAGTACGGAAGAGTCATCCCCTATGTTCCTCAGCTCTTCTTTGGGGAACTCACCTACAAATGGAACTGCAGAAATGGGGAGGGAGGAAAAGGAAACAGGATGTGAATCGAGCACCTGCATAGTGACCACAGATGTCCACTGCTAGACAGACACTGATGTCAGGCAGATCATGCCCTCCAAATAGTGCTCAGAAAGAGAAAAAGTTTGGGATTCCTGAAACTGCTCTGAATTGGATTTGCTTAAACAGATGTCATTAGTAAAAGCAATCAAAGAAAGAGTTTTGATCCCTCTTCCAAGCTGATGCCACTTATCATGTATCTTCCCTGCATTCTTCTAGGGAAGCTGTTTTTGATGTTGTCCTGTCCTTCTTTTTATAAGGGAGCAAAAATACTTTATTAAGTATTACTCTTTCAGTTTTGTTTCCTCTCATCTTCTGAGATACAGTAAAGTGAACATTCAGCAGAATAGTTTTGTATTTTTTGAACACAATTCTTCTTTTATCCAATTGAGGCCCTTCTGTGATCATGAAAAAACAGAAACTGTTGTGAACTACAGTTTACACTCATAAGAGGTTGACATGGGTCAGTTCTCCAAGGTTATTCTTAGTTCAACTGCTGTGTAAACTGTTGATGTCACTGACTGGAGGCTGCTCTTCAGGACATTATAGATATGATAATTATATGACAGAAAATGCAACATATAGTTGAATCTGACCTTCAAGTTCACTAGCTTAAAAAAGGAAAAAAATGTCTGTAAGAAATTTGCTGCTTTTCCCATTACTAAGATGTAATAGATGCCTTCAAGTTTATACTCAGTCGACAGCATATACACATGGACAGCAGTGCCCATCCATCTTCAAGCTAGGGTACATTTTAAGTCTCAATGATCACTGCCTCCAGAAAGCATTTTTGAGACAAAACAGGCAAAGTCTTTTGCATATCTAGACAATCATCCAATACTAGGATCTTCACTCCCACATAAACACTTCATGTTTTTCCACAGAGGAATCTGAGATAGATTTTTCTGAGAAATAACAAACCACCAAAAATTAATTAAATGACAAACAAGGGAAAAGCACCACTTCCTCACTCAGCACATTTTCCTTGATTTTCATTAAGCATTCAGATTTACAGATGCTGATATTGCCACAAGAGCAGTTTTTTTCTGGTTTAACTTCCTCTTCCAGTAGAGCAAGCACAGCTGCAAAATGCAAGCTCATTTCCAGGCTCTCTTACACATCACCAGTTTACCACATTCCAACCAGTCACAGCTGTGCAACACCCCGTCAGGGTACTGGGATTACTGCAGTGCCACAGACAGTTTAAGTGAGGCTCATGGAGCTGTACAATTTTAACTATGTTTTATATGTATAATTAAATGATGCATGACATGGAAATAAGCCAGCTGTACTGAAACTGAACAAACTAACTGCTCTGATGCAACAGTTAAGCATCTCATCAGTTCTAAAATGAAACAGGTTTAAAGCAAAAACAATATAGAGAACAGAATGCTTGACACTGTTAAATAGCATACTCAAAGGATAATTTTTGAACATTAAGGAAATGCACTCACCCAGTCAAATTTTCAAAAGAATTCCTGGCACCAAAATGTTCTCTGTTTGCTTTTTCACCATGTTTTAAGAATAGATCACTCTGGGGGAAGAAAATCCTATGCGCAAAACACTGCGTGAAACTAAACAATCCTTAAACATGGCTAATTTCCATGTGGAGCTGATGATTTAGCACTGTCATCCTTCAGCAGAGGAGAAAGAATTACCTGTCTTTAGTTTATTTAGGTAAGATGAAAAAAGTGAAGAGCGTGAATTTGATCTTGCTTCAATTAACTTCAGTGGAAAAACTCTTGCCATGACTTCAGTGAGAGTGAGACTGCATCTTAATTCATTCTATATGGAGAAAAACAAATCAGCTGAGAATAATGCTTTTGTTTATTAGATGTAAATTACTACCATAGTCGTTTTTAACAGTGCTAAGTAAATCCTGCTTTAAAAGCCAAACGTTGCCTTCAGTCCTGCTTATTCCTCTGTACTGTGTCACAATGCAGGATTCCTGGTCCTCTGACCAAGTCACCGCTGTCACAGTAAGCATGGCTTGCTCTGGGGAATGGCCACATTCCCACACGGGAATGATAGATGTTTGTGGATGTCACTGGTGACAATGTCCAAATCTGGGCTAGGGCATGCCCCCCAGCCAAGAAACTAGGGTGCACACTTTTGTAATATAAATGCATTCACTGAGAACACAGACTGCACTTACTAAAATGTCCATGAAAAGCAGCCAAGTAAATCAAATCAATAGGGTTAAATTTGCAATTAGGATTCTCTCTTTCGGCAGGAAAATTTTAGGATAGCCACAAATTGAGAAAAATTTGCTTTTTTTTCTTCTTTTTCTCAGAAGGCAATCAACCTTCTGGTCTGGCTATTCTTTACTTCTCCCTATGAAGTAAAATCTAAAAAGACACACACACGATATTTATGGAAGGACCTCCCAATGCATTAGGAAAAATTATTACTCAGAAGATCAAACAGAAACAAGACTGTCTACACTGTATGAATTAAACATACATGAATTAGGACACTGAGCCTTCCATTCTTTAGTAACAGAACTGATGCTGTCCTGAAAATGACATTAATGAATTACACTGGTATATGAAAACCTTCTGCATCTGCTCTAGAGATTGGAATGAGGATGTTAAATGAGGCAGCAGACAACAAGGATGTGCTGCTTAGGGAAGCTGAATATCACTTCTGTGCTTGTGGAGTTCTGCAGTTTGGATGAAGGTCACAGGTTATCTCCAGCTACATGAAAATGAGTGATAAATACACACTGTTGGTCTTAGACTGAAAGCAGTACTAGGCAAAGAGAGTCAAAATATGGAATATTACTCAAAATCATCCCCTGGTTTTCTAAAGATCATAATCTTCTATTAGAAGACAGTTTGTTACCTTCTCCTAATATTAAAGCTGTAATAGTAAAAGCACCTCAATCTTGTAGAAGTATCTAAGATACACAGAATAAGTAAGGTATATGCAGTGAGAGCACCCTAAAAACATCACAAGAGGAGTGACAATTTCTGGGATAGTAATGACATGAACGAGTATCTAAACGTTAAGTCTGAGTGAATAAGAGAATTTTTCAACTAATGGATCAGGGAAAATGTGAAAGGATGAGATATGTGATTAAAGATCATAGTGTATTCGGTTAACACAGGTGGAAAATATATGACTTTGATTCTGTATTACAACACATTTTAATTGATTTGTGTGTAGTTTTAGTTTTATACATGCACAATTTTTTAGAACACATCTTTAGACTGGGACAAACAATAAAGGAAATCCATTGTATGACTTTACATTGATCCCAACATCACTCACTGGAATATCTTAACATTTCCTGCACAGATTCCCATTCGTTAAGATGACAACCTTGAGAAGAAGGAAACCTATAACTGCCATTCAGAGAAGGTCTAAAATTTCAATTGCTGTTTGAACACAAAGGAGCTTTGACATGCTGTGGTTTATTGAAGCACTCCTGCAGTTATAGACACATCTTTAACCACCCTACCCTCTCCCTCTTCCTCCATCCACCACTGATTGATGCAACTGGAAGCTTCAGTAACTGCAGAGCAAAGTCCCGCTTACTTCCAGCTCTCCTGCCCCAGCAAATGCTCAGCTCTTCTGGGAAGATGGAGCTATGCCATAAGCACATTGCACCTGAAAGGAGATGAAACCTTCCCTTCAAAGACACATGTGACCAGGTTTTTGGAACTGCCTGATGTGGCCAGTTCTCATCTGTTTTCCATAAAGAAGGAAAAGAGCCCTGTATTCTCCTCTTCATGAGAGTTCAAGTATGAATTCCAAAGAACAGAGATGCCAGGACTTGTCAGTGACATGACTAACAATTTTATGAGAACTGGCAAAAAACCAGTTCATTTCTCCTACATCTTATTCTCAGAAACCTTGGAATTGTTTTGTCTGAAAGATTTGGGGGGAGGAAGGTGGACTTAATTCTCACAACTATATGAAATATTCAGTACATCTGATATTCTGTTGTCAACACGCAAAATATAGTTTAATTATGATAAGCCATACTGGAATCATTTACAATACATAAATGTGAAAAAACAGCATTAAATTATTTCTTGTTCCATGTGGAAAAACATACACCTTCCAACCCCCCAAGAAAGTAAGACAAGGCACAATAAATTCTGGTAATTCTCTTTCTTCTGACTTTTCAGTTCCATCACAGCTCTCAAAACTAAGATTTATGTGCTGTTTTGCATCTGTATCTGTTGTTGATTTTCCCCCCCTACAGGGATATAGGTGAATAAGTTTGGACAGGAAACGGTATCCCTCAAGCCAAACTGAAAGGTTTATAAAGTTGCTAAGGAAAGTTTGGGTCAGGGCCTAAATATCAATCATCTGCTCACTGTCTTTTTAAACGAGCTCAGGCATTTTCCCAACTGTTCCCAGCAGGTCTCTGCCACTATTTTAAACTAAGATTTCAGCCATTTTTTTTCCCCTGTGTTGACCTCACTAATTTTTCTTTCTCCCCCTCTTTACCTGCCAAAGGCATCCATCAGGATTTTGCCAAAGGCTATCTGCTTTTGAAGTTGAGAGGAATTCACTAATCGTGAGTGTCAAATCCACAGTAAATGCCATGGCCATATGGTATATGCTGCTTTTGGGAATTAGCTCAAAAGGCCTAGCTGTGAGAAGGCCGGCTGTATGTCAGGAGGGTTTTACTGCTAACTTTCATAACTCATGTCAGCTCTTTCAGTTTCTGTATGCATTGGCTTCAGGGAGTGCAACTGTTCCCTGAATTTATAAAAATGTTGTCAAGATCCCTTGATCTTGCTTCCTCTGTCTCTCTCGCACAAACACATCCAAACACATTTATATACACAGTGGAATAGCATGCACAGTGGCATGCAAATCTAGCAAAAGAGAAGCTTGTAAATAAATAGCATGTCATTCTGCTTACTCAATAAATTTCTCTGGGTGTTAAACTCATGATAAACATATCATAAGCCCCGATGAAGGCTCTACAGCCTGTCCCATCACACCATCCTGAGTGTAACTCTGCAATGCATAGGAAGACATAAGTTTGAAAAACAGAGCAGAAATAGCTCCCATAAGGGCAAGGTGCTGACATAGCTGAAACATAACTAACTGGAGAGCATTTGTTTTCACTAAAGAAGGAAGTGTCAGTGACACATCTCTGTGCCTGTGGAGGTGTACTGTACATTCAAAGCAAAAAGAAATCCACCTTCTTTAAAAAATTGGCCATTAATACATAAATATGTCTGTGTTGAAATCCCTCAGACGGTACCATTCTTAACAAGAACTACACACAAGACTAAGAAATTCTGCAGAGAAACACGCTTTTGTGATCCAAAGAGGCAAGGAGAAAGAAAACCACATATGAAGAGTTTAACATATCCACTTAGTGATAGAAAAAGAATTACTACAAAAATAAATGTCAGTCCCCTTGAAACACTTGAGTCAGCGCTCTCAACTTTCTCTGATGCTGTAGGAAGGTGTGAATGTCCTCCATGTGTCACATCATCCGCACCAGCCACACAGGAATGTCTCCAATGCACCTCAGAGCCTTTCAAGGACCACTCCCCTCTAATTTATGTAGAGTCTGTTAACATCCTCTTGGAGCAAACAGAAATAATACTTTTAAAAGACATTTATACTTCAGAAACATGTGCCCCGACACAACAAAAAACCCAGATTTTAATACTGCCCCGAGGCAGAATTCATCCATCTTTAAGGCTTCTATTATGTATTTCCTGGTTAGTAATACAAAAAGAACTGCTGGCAGTATCACATCGAAACCAAAGTGGCAGAATCAGAAAAACTACTGAAAAGTTTACCTTTATAGGAAAGCTTCAGTCTTGGGATATTTTGTTTTGACGTTCCAGTGACTGGAAGGAACAGCATCGCTAAAGACAGCAGGCTGCAGGCATGTGGCACTTGCAGAGCTCTCATTCTGCTCTCCTCTTCTGTATCTTCTTTTGTACTATGGTGAAATATCTCCCCACTTTTCAAACAATCCAAGTTTTATCTGGAAGAAAAAAAGAAAACATCTGTAGATCTGCTTTACTGCATAAGCAACAATTCTGTAAGCAAGCCAGACCTATTTCTAAAGAGCACCTCAGTTAATTTCTTTGCTACGAAAGTATTTTTCCTCTAGTACAAGTAAATATGTTTTGTTTCTTTAATACTAAATTTACACATTTTGACATTGGAAAAATATGTAAACTTTTCAGACACCAATGTCTAGCCTAGCTAACGTTTAAGCACAAATTAAATTAATGCAGTATCCATAAAAAGAACATTTGACATTCAAAAGTGACCATGCAACTTGATAGTTAATACCAGTCCATTGGATATCTTACATGTTTTATAACTCTTTTTGTCTCAGTACAACAGCTATTGTGTGTTTATGCTATGACTAGAATGAACTGTAATGTCTCAGATGCCATGGGGGTACAAGCTGAGTTAACAGTGAGTACTTACCCATCAAAAACTAAACTAAGAAAACTGGAAAGAGCAAGCAGTTGTGTTTAGTTTTAATAGAGAAAAAAGTCAAAGTGGATGATGGATTTAAAAGTGCTTTCAGTATGATATTTCCAGCAGAACAACTGCCTCAACTCATCCACCAAAATGTCCTATAAACTTTAATGAGTGTTTCAGGCTGGGGTCAATAGGCTGATATGGGATTTTGTTAGCACAGTGTGCAACTAAGCCAGCTTTGCAACACTTTTCACTTAGTAAGAATCATTCATATTCCATAAATCTTGAAGTGTTTTACAACTGAAAGCAATTATCACTGCCCTTATTTTCCCTATGCAAAAACGGAACCATAAAGCTGCAGTGAACCTATTTCCTCAAGGTCACACAGCAAGCACAGTAGTTGAAAAGAAAACAGCAACAGCAGTCCTGCTGTCCTTTGTACCCAGCTATCAAGGATCCCTTTTGCCCAATAACTCGACTTTTGCACATGAAATTATTTGAAATGGCATCTTGAGTTCTGAAGGCAAAACTTCATGGTTAATAAATCACAGAGATCAGAGTATGAAAATATTTGTGAGACCAGATCCTTCCCCCTGCAAGTGCCTGATGCTAGAGGTCAAGGGAGATGGCTGGTGAAATGACAAATGTCAGTGTTTGAGTAATGCTGTAAAACCAAGGAGTAAGGAAATGTTATGGTTAGTCAAGAGATTAATGGCTCATGATGTGCCATGAAAATTCTTTTCTGAAAGGTACTGGAGCTGCCTGATTAAAAGAGCAATCCTAGTGCCCACATCAGCCAGCACTTGCACAGACACCAAAGGAGAGGTTCCTTGCAAGTCCATGAGAGATGCAGCACAGCTTGTGGCCCCTGAGCCTTTCCACCGGTCTGTTATTTGAACTCCTGCAGCACTGGGTCTTGCAATTCTGTGAGCTACAGCAGCACCCAGAACCAATTCGGCACCTCCTGATACAGGCAGTTCATCCTTCCTGGCATGAAAGGATGGAAACAGAATCCCTTCCGTTCTCTCTGACACAGGAAATCTTTCTCAGATGAAACTTGGGCTTTCTGAGCCTCCAGACTTTCGCTCAATAGCAAAAGACAAGGAAGTGTGCAAGAAGAGCATGATGGTGAAAAAGAGGGAAACAATTCGTAAAATCCCCAAAGCATAATTCCTATTGCAGAACACTAAGCTTCTTCCTTCTCAGTCCCCTCTTCAACACTCATATGCAGTGTCTGAATGCACTACTCTTGGCCAAGTGTGAGTACATGTTCACGAAATGACATGGAGAGAAAACAGACAAACATGAAATGCCTGTTTCGTTTTTCTCTTCCCTTTATTACAGTATCAGATCCTAAGAGAACATCCTTACTTCTTCTGTGCCAACACATCTATCTGAGGGTGGACCACGAAGGACTAAAGTGGATTAGACTATCCCAGGGTTAAACCGCCTTTAAGAAATTTATTTAGAGGTGAAAAAGGGGAAAAGAAGGAGAGGGGAGGAGGGGGAAGAATATATGAAGATGAGACACCAGCCCTGTTCATCTTCAGCAGGATGATAGTGACAAACCATACTTCAAAAAGAAGCAATTAAGAGGGAGCCAGTCTCACTGCAAGTATGTTGAGAAGTCACGGCCTGAAGGTCTGGGCCTCAGCCAACAGGGAACTCACCAAAGGATATGGAGCTCATTTTCTTGAGGCAAATTACTGTGAAGAATCAGGACTAAATTTGACTAAAAAAACAGTTGCATCAATGCACTGTCATTTGCTGAATTGATTGAGAATCAGCACCAAACTCGGCCCTTTGGCCATAGCTCACAACCTCACTTTTTCATGTAGGCTTTTTTTGCTAATGGGAACCTTCCTTTTTTCTTGGTTGGGTTTTTTTTCCCCTTTCCCCTTTTATTTGAATAATGTCTGTGAAAAACCATTTGCTTTCACGAGGCGGTTAGTTTACACTGGAGGCAGCAGCTCTGTGAGCTCGAGCCAACCCTGTCCTGTCTTTAGATTCATTGCAATCTGGCCACATTGTCACATATATTTTTAGTTTATGATGATCCTCTAATACAATTCCAGCTTCCACACAGAGTCCTTCCAACAGTCTAGCTCAGGTTAATGAACTTCAGGACACTTCTCTTCTGCAGGAATTTCGAGGCCCAGGGGGTGGCTGTGCCCAAGAGATTTGCCAAAATCCGCTACGATTTCACCGCGCGAAACGCCAGTGAGCTCTCGGTGCTGAAGGATGAAATCCTGGAGGTACGTGACCGTTCCTGGAAAAGGTGTGTCCCCCAGGGGCAGGAGAGAGCTCGGGATAGCAACAAGCACCAACTCCATTTTCCCTGGTGGTATCTCAGCAGTGACACAAAGCTTTGCTCAAACCCAAAGCTGGAGCAGGCTGCCTGTGCTGTGTCGTGTCATTTCCTCAGCTCAAAGACATCGGTCCCATTTTAACCACAGTGAGGAGGGAGGACAACAACTCGCTCTAGAGCCCTGCTCATCCCCCGCTGGGTCGGTTCCTTATCACCACTTCCTCCTCCACGAGGATTTGTTTTCTCTGAAAAGCACCTTTCTCATAACCTTTCTCTTACTGCAGCACTGTTGGCAGCTGGACAAGGTGGGACGTGACTTGGGCTGACACTGATCTGTGACCTGAGGAAAAGGTTTCTCTGCAAAATGTGGCTTTTTATTTATTTAATTATTTATTTTAATGCAAAAAGACATCAGAAACTCAGTCATTAGGAAAAAAAGGTCTGGAGAAACAGGGACATTATGTAGGAACTATGAGTTCTTCAGCACGCAGAGGTGCTCTCCTGTTCATCCTTACGATACATTCTGATGCTTTCCAGGAAAAGTTTCAGTCCTGGATTGCATCTGAGAGCAACAGATCTGATTAGAGCTCCTGGCCTCAGTGATGTCCTTCTGGCAACTTCACCTTTTGGATGGTTCGGCCCCGCTATACCCTGGTTGTTTATGCCTGAAATCCCATTTTCCCACAGCAGATTTATTTTTGTCCCTCTCTCAGGTGTTGGAAGATAATAAGCAGTGGTGGAAGTTGCTCAACCGGAGTGGGCAGGCCGGTTATGTTCCGTACAATATCCTGGATGTGGTGAAACTGGAAGAGCTCAAACAGGTCTGTAGTCAGGTAATACCTGACTGGTATCAGCTGCAGGGCACAATCTGCCTCTGGGAATAATGTTGTCATTAGACCTCCCTGATTTCTTAGGATACTATGCACCAATCAGGACAGACCTTCAGAAGTAGACAAAGCCAGGAGATTCCTGAGTCTCCTATGATAAAATTCACATTTTGCTACGATCGTCTTCCCAAATAAGGCCTATCCTTCCTATTTGTGCACCAGCCTCCTGCTTTCCATATTTTTCTACATCAAGATTTTTCTTGGGGGTTAAATTAAAGATGGACACTTCCCTCAGCCAGTTCAGTTCAGCACCAGGAACACGTTACTGGAGTGGAGGCAGATGGAAACACCATCTAAGTGAGAATTAACTGAATACTGCAACTTGCACTGCAGAAATGTGGAGCTGGAGTGTTCTAAACACCCTAGGGAAGCATGGAATTGCTTCCCCATTTTGGTATTGCAGCGTTTGGGCAAAGCCTAAGGCGGCCCAGCAGGCTTCTGGATAAATCCCTGCTAGTTTAATCAAAACGTCAAAAAACTTTCCAGTCCGCTCCAGGCCCTTGGCAGTGGTCCCGCTTCACATCCCAGCTACGGAGCAGTGAGGCTCTGCCTTCCAATGAGATCGAACATGTTTGGCACAACTAGGAATTCCCTTGCGCAAACTTCAGACTTTGCTTTGGGTTCTTCATTCCCAGAAATTAACTTCTTCCATGCAGCTCCACCTGAGGTCTCCCCAGCCCCACATCAGCACAAGGAGAACACGACAGTTTGTCCCTCCGTGGGTGTGAGGCAGAAAGTTTAAGAAAATTAAAAACGACCAAAAAAAATTCTTACTTTTCTTTCCCTTTCTAACCAGTCTAACCAGAGGTACAAAGGAGACCTGAGCTCCAGGGGCCATGGCCCATCCAGCCCAACCCACAAGCTGCCTGCCAGCTACGCCGGGGATAAGTGGGGCAGTGAGATGTTGTCGCGCCACTCTGCACAGGACGCCAAAGAACGCACGTGTGTGTCCCACTCTGGGCTCCCCTGGGTTTGGGCGCTCGGGGGACCAGACCTGCCCAAGGGGCTCCCCTGCACCTTTTACTGATCACAGCAATGCAGCAGCACTGTGTCTGGAGGCCATTCCAGGCAGGACAAGAGCCAAGAGAGCAGCCTTGGGGCTTGTGACACCTCCGGGGCTCTCGGGCGGCCCGGGCCGAGCAGGGCAATAAGTGATCACCCCATGCCTCCTTCCTCCAGTTCTAACTTCCTCCTCCTCCTCCCAAGGAGAGAGTTTCCTTTCTCTTCCAAAATGTTTAAGTGTGTCTAAGGAACAGCTCAGGTCAATCCCTTTCTCTCACTTCCTTTTGCTCATCTCCCGGCACACACACAGTGCCCGCCTGGCCGCTTCCTTCATGTGGTTCCACAGAATTCCCGGCCAAACAGGAGATCCGCATCACTCCCTCACCCTGCACGTGCTGTGGGGCTCACAGAGCAGGAGAGAGATCAGGGGCCCTGCTCACCTCACCCCTTATCCCACCCTGCCCACTCCTGGAAGCAGGAGCCCTTCTGGGACGACAGGAAGCCCCACAATACGAGGACACAAATCTGTTCGTATCACTGAGTTATTCTCCACAGTCTTCAGGAGTTTCATGGGGAAAGCGATACTGGATGAAGAGTCACTGGAGTTTTCACAGAAGCACAGGATGCCCTGGGCTGGAAGGGACCTTCAAGCTCATCCCATCACGAGTGTGTTGCTCATTCCCAGTTTGTGCTTCCTGCCGCTTCTGTTCTGTTGCGGAGCAAAACCTGGAGCTCTGCGATCAGCAAATTAGTGACTAGAAGCAGCAGAGAGGACTGAAAAGGTCTCAATTCCAAACCTCCAATTGTAGATTCTCACAGAACTGTGCTTCCACATCAGGCAACAGCCAAGGGGTGATGGGAGCAAAATAAATGGCAACACAGGGGCACAGGAAAATGGGAATCACTTTTCTGGGCTGAATTTAAATAAGAATGTTGAGCCACATCCCCATCTGCCTTACAGTTTCCCCACAAACATTTAATGGCATTTTTGACTGAAGACTTGCTTTCATTCCCTACTTGTTTCTACAGAACTTATTCACCAAACGGATGAGCTGAACGACGAGCTGCTAAAGAAGATCACAAACAATAAAATTCAGCCTCCCCACAGGAATTTCAAAGTGGAAAAGCCTCAGCAAGTTTTCGTGCCCCTCACCTTTGAATCCAGCACTGAAGAAGTCAAAGCCTGGCTGGAGGCCAAGTCATTCAGCAAAGAGTAAGATTTGCCCTATTGCCACGTGCAATGCTCGTCCTTCCCTGGAGAAGGAGCGGGGGAGGCCACCGGCACCATCTCACCTGGGACAAGCCACTTGGATTTACTTACAGAGCCTGTGTTGCAAATTAGATTTCAACCCTGTTCAATCCAGGCTCTATAACAAGAATGTTCAGAGCCCAAAGTCACTCCCTTTCTCTGGTATAAATATTTTCTTGGAGATAAACAGTTAACTAACTAAATCCAAGGCCTGAAATGCTACTGGAATTGCAGCTGCCACCTTGGAACAGCCCCAGGGCCCCGTGATATGGTCCCACTGCAGCTCCTGGCCTCCCATCTCCAACTCCTCACCTCTGGCACGAGGCCACGTGCAGCACAATCGTCACCTCCCTACTTTGTGTCTCCCCAGGACCGTGGAACACCTGGGCATCCTCACCGGAGCTCAGCTCTTCTCCCTCAACAGAGAGGAGCTGAAGAAGGTGTGCGGTGATGAGGGAAACAGAGTCTACAGCAAGATCACAGTGGAGAAAAACCAGCTGGAGGTAAGCATTTTTCTGGATAATTCCTGCTGGAATGGGGGCTGTACCAGCAGCGTCAGATAGCTCATTAAACAGGCATTTTAAAAAATACAATTGTGGGGAAAAAAAATGCAACCAAACCTACACCAGCAATAAAACACACGTAAAAATTCCGAAGTGTCTTTTGAGCAAATCTGTAAGATCCCCCTGTTTCCACTAATTAATCTGCTTTTTACTGATATCACTTATCTCTGTGAAACTGCTCTACTTTTACAGCGTTAATTAAATACTGTCACTTAACTGCAGCTTGAAGTTCAAATCCAAACTGCCTGTTTTGTTTCCATTCCAGAAAAGCAGAGGGGAGTCGGAGCTCCAAGAAATCACGAAGCGCCGCCAGGAAAGGATTGATTCTGCAAATTAAAGTCTCTCTGCTTTATTTCAGCTCTTAGCCCTAAGTAGTGCAGAAAAAAAGGGAATGAAAGCAATGATTCCTGGCCCAGGCCAGATGCAGCAGAGCTCCCCTTGGGGTCCAGCTGCCATCAGAGTGACAATTCCTTGAACACTGTTGGGAAGGGTTGACAATAAGACCATGTCCCACTGGGAAAGGTGTTTTAATTTTGCATGAAGTATTTTTTTTATAACTATATATTTTATACTGAAATTTTCCGTGCATGCGATCAGAGCAGGATTCACACGGGGCTGGATGTACAAGGGCTGGCTTCAAGCAAAAAAAGACCCCCAAAGCTTTTCTCCGAGGGCTGTCCCCTGCTCCCCACTCTCCCCTGGCAGAGCAGGCGTGGCACACAGCACAAGAGAGGCCAGCCTCAAGGCTTGGAGCCTGGACCAGAGGAATAAGGCTTTAGAACCCTGCAATGGTTTGGGTTTAAGGAAAGGACATTAAAGCTCATCCCATTCCACCCCCCTGCCATGGGCAGGAATGCCTGTCACAAGCCCAAGTTGTTCCAAATCCTGTCCAACCTGGCCTCGGATACTTCCAGGAATGGTGAGTCATGACCTCTCTGGGCAACCTAACCCTTTCTATTTCCATTTCCATTTCCTCCTCAGTGCAGGTGTCCCCTGCAGCCCACGAGCACAGGGCCGGTGACAACTGCCTGTCCTTGTCCTGTCCCCCTGTGCCCTCTCGTTGGACAAGGCTAGAATGGCAACACACATTCCCGAAGTCTGGCTGCTTCCTTAAATCCATGGACCAGCTAGTGCTATCTCTGAACAGCTGAAATGAGCTTTCAGTGCCTAGAAATGAGCAGGAGTGACAAACAAAGGTATTTGAATCTGGAAATAGGTGAGTTCCACCCGCCCACCGCTGCTGATGCAGAGGCTGGGGCTCGGGGCAGCTGTGCAGCCCTTCCCTGGGGCACGGATCCTGCACTGGAATGTTGTGGTAGTGTTGCCAAACCGGGCCTCAAACCAGGAGAAGATAAGCCCTGACCGTTTGCTCCCGACCCAGGCACACCCACAGCCCTTCCCAGGGTGTTGGTCACTTGTCCCCATCTTCACATTTTCACTGCAAAAAGTCAGCTGAAATGATTCCCAAATAGCTGAAACCCCAAAGCACACTGGGAAAGGCAGGTTTAACACAAATTAAATGGCCACAAGAAAAAAACCCCTCTAATTTAGCACAGGGTGTTGCTCTTTACTTCCCGTTTTCCTTCATAAAGTTATGTGCATTTGTATATAGCAATCTGTAAATAGGGGTGAGGAAAATCCCTCTCCCTAGAAGCAGAATTAAGCGATTATGCTTCCAAAATTTACTCACCATTTCAAAACTCAAGCAAGCAGCGTAGTTCCTGTCCACAGCAAGTTTGGCACATTGCATTTCTAGCTCTGTTTGACTGACAGACCAATCTGATTGCAAAGCAGTGAAGCACACAGAGCTCCAGAGCTGCCCACAGCCCAGGGACAGCTGGGTTTTCTCTCTCAGCACATGCTGAGTCTTTGTCCAAATTTGTGCCTGTCATTGCACATTTAATGGAAAAAGCTTTAAAACAGCATCTGGGGAACTCATGTCTAAAACTGAGAACACCAGTGCACCTTAGTTTTGGCTTCATTCTTAAGCGTCTCCAATGGATAATCTGTTTTCTTCATTTGAAACAGGACACTGCTCTCACCAGCAGAATTAGGGTGCAGGCAGGGGAGGATCCTGGGTTTAGTCACAGCCCTGCTAGGATCTGAGAAGGGCACTCACCTTGTCAGGGAGGGATGAAGAGGACAATCCTCCTGAGAAGCCCTGGCTCCGGATTAGGGTGGAGATGGGAGGCAGGATGGCAAGCACGGGAGGTGAAAAAGTTTCTAAAATGAAAATAAAAACGAATGTTGAGCTAGGAAACACACCATCTTCTAGTCCTGGGGTGTAGAGGAAAGCAAATCACAGGGAATTACAGTTATCTGGGATTTTAACAGGAGTGTACATGACAGCTCTGTAAAGCCGGGAGCCACAGGAGCACTTCCTAAAACAAATAGCTCAGTAGACCTTATTGCAGAGGCCACTTTTACAAATTTCCACGCGACTGAGCTGTGCATCTGTTCTGTTTGTACTGCCTGCAGACACTGCTATAAAGTACTGTACATTGATGTAACTGAGCGAAGGAGACAATGATATAACCATGCACTGTACAAGATTTATTAAAATAGTTAAGTTATAACTCCATCTCCGTCTCTTTCACTGGGTTTTCATAATGCTTTGTCACTGAGAGTCTCAGAAACTCAGCAGAATGTCTGAAACCACACATTTCCTTTTGGGTTTGGGGACTGACATTCAACAGGAAGGATGTTACGGCCTGGATAGCTGTGTCTTAAGAATAGGGGCAAAGCATGAGAAGGCTGCACAAAAGCACATTCTTGCCTCTCTGGAAGGGGAACGACTGTGGCAGCTGTCCCAAGTGGAACCATACAGAAAGAGGGAACAGCATAACCCCATGACTAGGAGCCTGTTACACGGATTCTCCAACATTTCCAGCCAAGAGCCATCCTGTTTTCAGAAGCAAAAGTTTGTCTTCTCTTTTCCTTAACAATTAAATTACCCAGCTGAAATAACTGGTAATTCCTTCTGTAGATGTTTTGGAGAGTACAATTTCCAAGTGGGCCCACACTAACAAGATCACCTCTTTTACAGCCTAAATAAAGTTCAGGCGAACCACGAGCCCAAAACACCTGCCTTACTGGGCCGAGGGCTCTCTCAGCGCCTGGAGCTGCACTCGATAAACCATTTCGAACCTTGCCACAACGGCGGGGAAGGGAGCCCAGAGCGCTCAGCTCCTGCAGCGGGGCACCACCGACGCGGCCCCGAGCCTTCCCTCACGGCCGCCTCCCTCAGGGGCTGCCCGCCGCCACCTTGCGGCACCGGCCGCGCCCGGGCCCCGCGCGGCCACGAGGGACGGGTGGCTCAGGGGCGGGTCGGGCGCCGTAGCGGCCGCGGGGAAGACTGCCGGGGGTTCTGGCGACACGGAGACTCCGGGGACAGGAGGTTCCGGGCCCGAGAGATCTCGGGGCCAGGAGACTCCCCCGATACGCTCCGTCGGGGACGATGGCGGCGTCACGGTCGCCAAGGCGAACCCCCGCCCGGCCCTCACGAACCAGCCAATCAGAATCGCTCTCCCTCCCGCTGCCCCGCCTCGGCTCCTCCCGGCCTCGTCCGTCTCCTGTCCACGCTCCTGATTGGCCGCTGCCGCCCAGCCAGGCTGGGATTGGCGGCGGGCGGCGGGAGCGCGCGGGCCGGTGCCCTTCGGGCACGTACCGTCCCTCCTGGGCGCGCGAGTCCCCCGGAGCCGCGGACGTGTCGGTGTCCCCCGTGAAGCGGCAGAAGGTGGAGTCGGCGCTGGACCAGCTCAAGCACCACACCACGGTGGTGGCCGACACCGGGGACTTCAACGGTGAGAAGCGGCATGAGGGGATCCTGTCTCCGCAGCTTCTGCTTAGCCCCCTCTCCCGCCCCTCTTCGCGGAGAGTGGGCGAGCCCGGCCGAAGGGGCGCGCGCTGCGGGGACCGACCCACCCTGGGGCCGGAGGGGGGGGCGAGCGGGACGGCGCTGGGTCTCCATCCCAGGGCAGACCCCGCCGTGATTTCTCCCAGTTTGCCCTCGAGTGTGCCCTGACCACTCCGTTCAGCTCTGCGTGCTGTCAAGGAGAAGTGCCAGACTGAAGCCAGGCTCTGCTGTTCTAATTAATTTTGGGTTTTCTTCCAGTGGGCTGTCTAGATCTGGGACTTGTTTGGGGTTTTTCAGACTCACGCTTGGACGGGGCTTGGAGCAGCCTGGCCCAGTGGAAGCGAGTGGAACTGGATGAGCTTCAAGACTCCTTCCAACCCAAACCATTCCAGGATTCCATGATATGCTTAAAAACTGATTTGGGGTTGGAGAGAAAGAAGGGAAATGATGCTTTTTATTTGTTTCACTTGAGCTGTACATTGATCTTTTCTCTTTTTGCATTTCCAGGATGCAGAAAGTGAGAAGGAACTTGAGGAGATGTGCTCGGTCCAAGAGAAATAATTTTGAAAAAACTCATCTCACTGGATACTGCAGCAACAGTAAAATCCCAAATGGATTTCATGATCCTGACAATTCTGAGTGCACTTCAGGGATAAGGCACAAGATCTTACAGAAAAACAGATGCAGCAGCACAGATCCAGGAAAACATCTTGGAATTAATGGCATAAAATCGTGGTTTATTTTCCTGCATCTGTTTGATTTTAGGATCCCTAAAAATGTTACATTCCTAGCATCAGGGGTCAGGGGTTAATTTAGAGGTAGTTGGTGATAAATAGTTTTGGTTATATGTAGGGCAGATATTTATGCCTTACATAACTCTGTAATATAAATATGTATTATATAGTAGGGCATATAGCTATCTATTTATATATAACCTATTTTTTATGTGTGCCCAGATACAGTTTATATCAGACACTGTGCCTGTCTGAAGGCCTTGCTACTGCGCTCCTAACTCATTCCTGAGGAAAACATCAGGCAAAAGTTGTTAGGTTTAACTGGTTCCTCTTTTCCTTAATAATTATTTTACTCAGTTGGAATAACTGATAACAGCTGTTAGAGATGTGCAGTTCCCAGTGGGACCAAGGCACTTTTTTGCACAACGCAGAGTGGCGTTTAAGGTATTCAGTAGTCAGAGAAGTGAGGATTAGGATTTTGAATGCTCGTGGGCAACAAGGCTGGCCAGAGATCCCTCCTAACTCACTGTGGGACAGCAAAAACCCCACAGCCAAGGGTAACCAGGGATTGTGGGGATGGAGAATTTAATGGCATCAGGTGGCAGCAGTGCCAGTTCAACTGATAAAAAAGTAAATCCACGCCTGCTCTAGAGGAGTATTGTTCCTGGACGTGTGTAAATACAGGGACACCTCTTTACTCTCAACTGAGGGAGGTTTGTGGTTGTGGTGCCAGTTTACCCTTGAGAGTTCCAGGCTTTATTTCAGCTCCCCTGGCCGGGCCTGATGTGCGGCAGTGGTGCGAGGGCCGGAGCCGTTCGCTGGCTCTGGGAACGCAGATGCCATCATGGCCCAGTGGGGGGGGGGAGCTTAGGCTGTGGTGGCAACCTCAGAAAGGGATCAGATGGCTCCTGGAACTGCCCAGAGTGCAGGAAGGGAGGGGGAACTGAACTGCTCCCACAGACCCCTGCTGGGCTATGGTTCTGGGCCAGGCCCATCAGAAAAGTGGCAGCATCAGTGGCACCTCAGTTGTTACTGTCCTTGGAGCTCTCAGGATCAGGATGAAATCATGTTCATGCACTACTGGGAAAGCAGGGAGCAGGATCAGTGCTCTAACTCTCTACACTCTCTCTCCAGGAGTGCCTTGGGTCATGGCAATTTCATGTGTGGAATAGTTTCCTGTGTCTGCCTGGGCAGCTGCAGTTATTGCACAGGCATTCAGGGCTGACAGTTCCCTGCAGGGAGAGCTCAGCACATGTGCCCAGAGGCAAGCGCAGCATCTGCAAGAAAGAAAGAAGCAGCAAAAGGTGATTGCTTCTCTTTCAAAGTTATTTCAAGTGCTCACCCCCAAACCCACCTTTGCTCTTGATTCTGGCCAGGTGCATGGTGAGCGCTGGGCACAGGTCATGTCATCCATGCTGGTGTGAGTGATGCTTTCTGGGGGAAAGCAGCTGATCTCCAAAGTTCCCTTCCTGCCCTGTGCCTGATCTGCACAGGAGAAAACCTCTTCCAGGAAGGGATTGTGCTTCCTCTAATGCCATTTGCCCAGTCTGTTCCATGGGGATATTGCCAGCCTGGGGCAGCAGAGGCACACGCAGCTCTCAGCACTCTCTGCTCCAAGCACAGCTCTGGGCTCCTTTGCACACTGCCTCTGCCATGGGGGTTTTCTCCAGGAGAAGCCAAGGAATTGCTCCTGGAAGGGTGCAGATTAAGTTATCCCAAAGGGAAGCAAAGAATAAATATCTCATTTTTCCATCAAAATGCTCATGCTCTTTCCTACAGATTATTTCAAGTTTTTCCCACAAGCTTTGCCCTACCCATCATCCCATTTTTACCCCAAAAAGTAATTTTCTCTGTCCTCCAGAATGTCTCAGTGTCTATCCCCAAAATTTTCACTGTGTCTCTGCAAGTGACTACCTCAGTTTACCTCATGCTGTTCATTCTCTCCCCTGGGGATTGCTTCAGATTTTCCCTCCAAGCTGTCCCTGCCTGTGCACTTCTGATTTCTTCTTTTTTACAAGAAAGTATTCATTCACTACTCTGGAGATTAGCTCCAGTTTTACCCCCCCAAAATTGCCCTAACATTCACTAGTCATTGCCTGATTTTTACCTCACTATGTTCATTCTCTCCCCCTAGAGATAACCTCAGGTTTTACCCCCAGTATTTTCCCTACCTGCCCACTAACTATTTACTCTTTTTGACCTATAAATATTCTCTTTCTATCCTGGAGATTTCATCAAGTTTTACCCTGAAATATTTCACTATCTTTCCAGTACTGTCTCACTTTACCTCAGGATGTACGCTCTCCCTGCCACACATCACCCCAGCTTTCACCTCCAAAATTATTGCTACTTGTCCACTACTTATTACCTGATTTTCACCTCAGTATGTCCATTCTCTGCCCAACAGGTCATTTTAATTTCTACCCCCCAAAACTTGTCCAACCTGTCACCTAGTGACTGCCTCAGTTTACCTCAAAAATGTTGTCTCCCCTAGAGATTACCTCAGACTTGACCCCCACATTTTTTCCCTGTCTGCAAGTTACTACCTCCATTTAACTTCAGTATGTTCATTCTCTGGACTACAGACTCAAGTTTACTCTCAATCTCCCTGCCTCTCCAACACTGATTACTTCCTTTTTACCTCAAAAGATTCATTTATTTTCTACCATGGAGGTTACATCAAGTTTCACCCCCAGAATTTACTAATACTTCCACAACTGATTCACTCAGTTTACCTCAACAAGTGTTCATTCCCTCACCTAGAGGTGACCTTGTATTTTACCCCCAAAGGTTTCCCTACCTGTGCACAACTGATTGCTATAGTTTACTTCAAAATCTTCATGCTCTCCATTACAGGTCACCTCAAGTTCACTTCAAAAGTTTTCCCTACCATTTCCATTAGTGATTATCTCAATTTTTACCTCCAATAAGTCATTCTCTACCTACAGACACTGGATAGTAAATCATACAAAGATCTAAAACACTGCACAAGAAACAGCAGAAAGTTTTCCATGAATAACACAAGTTCCTTTTTTCCCCTCCTCCGCCTAGGACTGCTACCAGGAGACAGGAGAGCTGCTATCAACACTCAAACCTCCCAAGCGTTGTTATTGCTCAGAGAGCTGCGCTGGCACTGAGCTACTCCCATGCGCCTGCAGGGCTCTGGGGAGGGGGAAGACGACCTCCCACTCCTGCCTGGAGAAATTTCAATGCCCTACAAAGTCATTTCCCTTCTCTCTCTCTGACCCACGGCCAAAGCAGCTGTGTAGAACAACATGGACTACTCATGGAAGGGATGATTCAGTTGTGGGAAAAACGCTAAAGAAGGCCTATCACCCCAAATTTCAGGGTGAAAACACACTGCTTGTTAACAGGAGCACACAAACTCATTTAAACCAGAGAGGAAACTGCACACCAGGAAAAGAGCTGAAAGATAGGCCCTGCCTTGATTGATAATTCCAAAGGAAATTCCCCACAGATCATAGGCAATTACCTATAATTTTACCTCCCTAATCACTGGATTTCTGACTTGGGTTGCTGTGGAAGTGTTTCACAGATGCCTTGAGGGGTCAGGGGCTTGGCTGGATTCTTTGTGGTTAGTCCTGACAGGCCCAGGCCAAACCCACCCACCTGCATTGCTGCTCCACCCCAAATTTGCATGAAATACTGAGAACAGGTTATAAATACTCCCCTTCTCTGTCCTTCCTGACACATCCATGGAGCAAATGTACTCTATCCATTGTTCCCAAGAGCACCTCTCCAGCCCAAATCCCAGTTTTCACCAACACAAACCAAACAGACCTAAGACAATTATTCCATCAGTGCCTGCAATTCTCAGCTCCCTGTTCCCTGCCACTCACACAGCAATCTCACCTCAGCCCAGAGACTCCCTGTCCCCAAAGGGAAACACAACCTGATAGGGCACAGCTCTGGCACCACATTTCCCCTTGTTCCTGAAAAGCCCTAGGTAAATCCAGTCCCTCAGACCTTGCATCCCTGAACACCAGGAGAGCTGGAGTTTTACCCAGATCCCAGTGCCCTGCACGGCTGCGCTGACACGAGCGCAGGCCGATCGCTCTGCCCAGCACCATCCCTCATTTTCCTCCCATTGCTCCCCAAGCGGTCCCAAACCACCCCAGCGTGTCTGTGCTGGGGCCAGGGCCCGCCCCAAGGCCAACCAGAGGCTGTCACCCAGCCCTGCACCTGCTCCCACCCCTGGGAGAGCTGGGAATGCACTGAGAGCTCGGCTCCCCAGTCCTCAGACACACAAATAATGCCCAACCTGCCCCTCAGGGCACAGCCAAACACCACAACTCCATCATCCCCAAGGAACTCTGGCAGTCGCCTCTTCACCTCTGCCCTTGTCCAAAGGACACAGGTAGGACTGGGCTGTCAGAAATGGTATTCCCTAGGCAGTTCATCCCAGCAGAAAGGAGAAGAGGAACCCTGTGTCCCTCTGACTGACCCCACAGCATGGGCAGGACCAGCTGGGTTCTCCGTATTCTAAATTTTAAAATGAACTGAAGAACCTGAAAGGCAAAAAACAACACACATATAAGGTTAGAGCCAGTCAACACACACAGACAGACACACTCTCAGACACCCCTTCTTCAGCTTACACGCTGACTGCAGCCCTTACTAGAAACACTCCCCCCTAAAGAAGATGCTTTAACATCTTCTTCCATCTGCTGCTCCTTGATGTGGAACAGTAGATCCTGGGAAAATTGGTAGCATCAGTGACCATAGGGATCAAAATTTGCCTTAGGGACCTGCAAGACAGCATGAGGCAGTCTGCAAGTAGCTGACAGCTAGGAGTTATCCCCACACCAGGCCCATAAACTTTCTACCCAAAAGCCCATAGACAGGAGAGGAGAGTTCTAAAACTGTTCAAACTAGCCAGGACTGAATGTGCCAGGGCAGGGCAGCTCCAAGCATAAGTGGCACATGGACACACAGTGCATCAAATATAAGCAAAGATGACATGAAGACTTGAGATAACGCTTCAGAAGATAAATTCTTGAGACCAGGATGCTTTGAGGCGACGGAAGCTACGAAACTACTGCAGTGAGGAGGGTCTAGTACACTTCATACAGAAGTCCAAGGGAACGGCACATGAAAAAAAAGATACTACCAAAACTGAGAAGGAAGATGGATAGGAACACCTTGTGTACTTCTTCTGGTCTCAAAAAGCAAAACCATAAAGACGCCAGAATAAGCCCGATCCAGGAAAGTATGCAAGTGCTCCTGCTGCCGATATGGCCCATAACGATGCCTGTAAAGCACTGAGACATCACAAAGCCCTATGACACTGAAGACAACGGACACAGACCACATCACATAGACACAAACTGAAACTGCCCAGCAGTTTTACCTGATGGACCCAAGATTGCTAGTGCAAGATGAGCCAGAGGCTGATGACGCCGAAGGAAAGAAGGCTCTACGGCAGTAGTACGTGACAGTGAAAGGTAAACTCCTTATGAGAAGTTAGTGCCAAAGCTGGTAAGAGGATGCTCAAGAAGTGCAGTAGGCCTAGAGAAGGCGGCAACGACTGCCAGCTGATACAAAGGGATCCCTAGAGAAGGATTCTGCCGCCAAAGGCTGAAGTGACATCACAAAACATGACCGACCCACAAATGGCCAAGATGCAAGATGTCCACGTGCTTGCTATGCTCAAAAGTGCTCAAAAGCATGGCTACACTGAAGAGTAGGCAAACTTTAGACCGTGGCAATCGTGCCAGACCCGAAGGCAGGCTCCTCGGGTGAAAAGATGGACAATGACATCGAGACTCAAAATCCAATGATGCAAAGCTCACGAGAACATGGAGATGGGTTGGAACTGCCCAGCCCGGCAAAGGCTCGAGTGATGCTGAAGAGAAACCCTCTCTCCCTTAACCTCCAAGGGGCCTGGTCCACTACAGCCCTCTCCTCTCAGCTAACTTCAAATTGCCTCCTGTGATTCCAAAGGTTTTTGCCTTCTCCCAACCAAAAGTCCCCACACTTAGCTCTCTGAAGACCAGCAGACAAAATCCATCCTCGACAGAAAAGAACGCTTCAGCACCGTGGATGTCAATACATGGCCCACAGCCCACTTGGGCGGCTGCAAAAGATGGAGAATAATGACAAAATTCAGACTGTGATGACACGTCCCAGAAGTGACCCCTTGCACAATGCCTCTCTCCCTCATAACTGCTGAGGCTCATCGCTCACCGGCCGTTTCCAAACTCAGGCTCTGCACCTACTTGTAGTACCTAAGACAACAAAACAGAAACTGCGATTATTGCCCTCCAGAAGAAGAAATGCACGGGCTGGGCTCCCTCTGCACCACTGGCCCAGGCTCACCTCAAATCTCCATCCGACTCCGGAGGTGGCCAGGACAATACCCACAAAGCAAAAAGGGACACGCTTCGCATGCTGCCACGCATCTGCCACGTACCTCTCACCTATCAGTCGCCCCACCTAAATGCCAACTCACCTGCTCGCCTCTGTCCCTTGGCATGCCCAGGGCAGCAGCAGCACCTGCAGAGAAGCAAAGCAATAAAACATGCTGAGAGACTGAAACCACAGCCTCCCCGCTCCAACTCAAGTACACCACACCTATAGCTTAAGCTTGCACCCACCTGGCCTCCAGCATCCCAGGGCCGGGACACCTTCCCAGTGGACCACCTAAAATGCACAAACAAAAACGGATGCTTAGAGCTGCACCAGAAACTGATACCCAAGCAGTAACAACTCATTCTGGCCACCAGTCACCGCTCACCTCGCTCCATCGACCTCGACCACTGATCTTCAGCATTACTTCCTACAAATAAAGATGAAGAACAAAGCTGTAACACAGTCACCATTTACACTTGCCCTGCGCAAAGACAAACGGTGACTGACCTTCCTGTGGGAACCACCTCACCTGGTATGGGGCACTCTGCCACAGATTCAATCCATCTGCATCTGAAAGAAAGTGATGACAAAAGTCAAAGTACTGCATCGTAACTTAGCAGCTCCAGACATTTTGTGTTAATCTAGAAATACCATCTTGAGTCCAACTAATCCCTACATTACAAATGTCAAGTCCCTAGGACTTATCCTATTACACCTACACCCAGACTATGTAGCAGGGCAAAGCAGCCCCAGGCCAAACACACAGACACCTGTGACACAGGAGATGACAAACAAGGGGATGCAACAAGGAGAGGAAACTCTCAGCAAGAAGAATTACCAATGACATGACCTAGATGAGGCCGATGAGGCTCAAAGAACTCTGGCAGAAAAAGACCTTAACAGAAGGACTTATGCCAAGAACCGCAAAGATGGATGCCCGAGAATCGTACGGTTGGAATCCTCTACCTATCCTCGCATTCTCCCAAGTCCTAATCTGTTATAAGGGATCGTTGCAGTGC
The DNA here is from genome assembly GCF_965178545.1 of Coloeus monedula. NCBI lineage: Eukaryota > Metazoa > Chordata > Aves > Passeriformes > Corvidae > Coloeus > Coloeus monedula. Next base: position 185,143 of record NW_028120689.1, on the reverse strand, counting down.
ACAGCTGTCAATACAGCTCAGAACAAGACTGTAAAAGGTGTCTGACTCAATAGTGCTAAAGAGAGATGCGATTCCGATGCATGTCCAAGCTTGCAAGTCAAAGGTTCAAGGGTACCAGCGTCGGGCCAAGGAACGCAAAGGAGCTGCTGAGGATGATGCCCAGCATTTCTGATAAGCCCCTCAAAGGGGTAAGGCAAAAGACATGTGACACAAGATGCCCACAATAGAGACATAGAACACACAATAGACAAGTGACACAACACGCACCAGGACTGCTCTGCCCTGCACACCTCAGCATTGTGATCAACAGCGAGACTTTGCCTTTACGTGGCCTAAGGGGCCCTCTCGTGGACATCCCCATCTCCAAAGCTAATTCAAAGATCCCTCCCACCAAGTCCTGACCCAGCACCCCACTCTCATCCCCCTCCCTGAGGTGTAGCCCTCGACTTAGCTCTCAGATATCCAGGGATGCAAATCCTCATCAGGTGCAAAACAAGGCCACCTCATCATCTGGGAAGTTCCTGCCCTCAGATGGCTGTTCTCTCTCAGTCTACTACAATAAAGAAAACCAAACATCAGTGCCTGAACTCAGCAGCACATCAGCCAAAACCCAACAATTCCACTACTCACCGGCTCCTGAGAACGCCCCGGTCCTCGGCTCACACGCTGGGGCCGCACTCCGAGGCCGACGTCGCAGGGTATCCCTGGGTTAAGGGGAGACAAGGTGATGTGGCATTACTGAAACTTGAGGGGACCCTCGCTCCTCCCTCCCTCCCCGACTCGCCACAACTCCTCAGCCATTGCCAAAGGCTGCCCAGATGGCACCTTCAAACAGAAAAGGTACAGGCTTCATCGCAGAGCCCTGTAATACTTCTGGAAGGCTCACAGGGACAGCTCAAGGGTGATAAACTGGCTCCATCAGCTGGTCCATGAGGGGATTCAGCCCCTGTAGGCATAATACAAGTGGGCCACCTAAAACACACAAATGGATGCTCAGACAATGCATGCTTTGAGCTGCCCCAGAATTTGGCACCCGAGCAATAACTGGTTGTGTCCACTGGTCACTGCTTACCTCACTCACTTGACCTTGACTGCTGATATCCAGGTTTACTTCCTAAAAACAAAGACAAAGAACAGCCCTGCAACATAACCAAAATGAAACACCACCCCTGAAAAGCTGAACGATGACCAACCTTCCCAGGGGAGAAGGGGCAAAACAAAATGGAAAGGCACATGCCCATGTAGTGTCCAAAAGGGTTGCATTGCCGAGGTAGGTTCCACCTGAAAGTGCTTGACTGTGACCTCTTTCTGCAAGGGTGTCTGTCACGTTGGAGTAGTGATTTCAATGCTGCAGACCACCTGTAAAACGCAAAAAAAAAAAAAAAAAAATCAAAGGCTACTTATAGTTTCATCACTAATACAACAACTCCAGTAGCATCCAGTTCTGTGCTGGAATCAATACTCATCCAGCTCATGGTCCCCCCGGTGCCAATACCCTGCTGTGCCAAGTGCTTCGCATCTTCAAAATGAAAATCCCAACAGTGAGGTAAACATAGAGCCCAAAGTCAGGCCGTAGCTTGGACTTCAGGCACTGACCCACCTCGCTGCTGTGCTCCTCTGGTCTCCTCCGTTCATATCAGGTTTACATGCTCTCCCTCTGCAAAAGAATTATTTGTCAAAGTTACCCAGACAGACAGGGAAAGCTTAGCCTTTCCCAAGTTCTCATTCCTCAAAGCAAACTGCCTAGGATCCCACAACAGTGAGCCTTAGGACAAACTACTATGAAATTGCAAGACACCACTGCACCACTCCCACATCTCCACTGAACACCACACAGACTGGCCACAGTCACTCCATCCGAGGCGTGGCTCAGGTGGCTGAGCAAAGCAAAAGGCTCCCTGTAAAGTCTCCTTTCTTCTCCACCTAACCCCCCCCCCCCCCAACCCCCCAAGACTACTCTACAGAGCAGAGCAATTCCAGGCTAGACACAAACTCAAACAACACATTATACTACAAGCAGTGTGACATGAAGATGATAAAAAAAAGCTCTCAGCAAGAAGAACGATAGCAAGGACAGGGACGACGCCAAAAGAGATAACTGATGGTATGGCAATGGTGGATGAAAGAGGCTCTAAGGAGCAGAAGAAAAGACTGGAACAGTGACCTGTTCTAAGAACTGTCAGTCACAATGATCAAGATGGCTGTGAGAGACAAGGCCACATTTAGAATGCTCCCGATATCCTGACAATCTTACAAGCCCCAGGACATTACAGCTCATGGCTGGAAAGGATGGATAGCAGTACAGCTGGGAACAAGGCCTCCAAAGAGATCCGACTCAATGCTTTCAAGATGTGATTCCAAGATGTGGCCAAGCCCACTGGTAAAAGAACAAGTGATATTGGCATCCTACCGAGAAGTACGAAAGTTCAAGAAGCTAGAGATGATGGCCAATGCTTATGATGAGCCCCTTAAGGGTAAAAGGCAGAGAGATCTGATCCAAGGGAAGCCAAAGACACAGAACACACACCGGACAAGACAACACACACTGGAACTGCTCTGCGCTGCACACCCTACAGTTGCAGTCAAAAGTAGGGCTACTCCCTTTAGCTTACCTAAGAAGCCCCTTGGAGAGCATCCCTTTCCCCTACACTACTTTTTAAATCTCTCCCAGCAATTTCCAACCCACTATCCTGCTATCATCCCTTCTCCGGGCCCTGGCCCCCAACTTAGCTTTCAGATGACCGGTGATGTGAATCCACACTGGATGCAAAGGAGTCCACCTCAGCCATCTCCAAAGGCACTGGGATCACCAGGTTGGCCTCTTAGTCAGCTATGACAAAGAAAACCAAAATCAATGCACCAGTGTAGTGGCATACAAGCCAAATCCCAACAAGTCAGCTACTAACTGGGACCCTGCTCCCACTCCCACTCATACTTACAGTCCTTAACTTACCTATCAGAAGCCTCCATCTCCAATGTCATCTCTGACCCAGGGTAGCTCCCTCTTATAGCACAATGAATCTGCTGAACAAATGTGAAGTATCATACTTGACACAATCTGGAATTTCAGCAAGTTGCAACACTTCTAAGAAAAACAAGGGAAAAAAAGAATTACAAAAAGCACCAAGCACCTTATCAACCCTGAACACTCAATCCAAAAATCATGAACTATGCACTCAATGCTATCTTCTTCACAGTGTCTTCAAAGCCTCTATTGCTTTAGATGCCAAAAGCACCTGCTGAAAGAAAGCTGAAAAAACCTGAATGACCCCCCTTCATGGAAATAAGAAGACACCCTTACCCCAACTAACCCCACCAAAGGAATGGGCCTCTTTTACCCAGGGCTGGGGTTAATATACCCCTGGCCGGGCCCGCCTCTCGTTCCCACAATGCCCGGGAAAAGGGAGGAGGCAATTTTACCAGAAGGGATAAAAGCACTGGGAGGAGCTGCAGCTGTTTGGCTGCTCTGCCTTAAATTCCAGGTGACTAAAGGGCTCTGTAGATGCCTTCTGTTTTACTACAGCTGCATCCACTGAAAGGGTAAAAAAGCTTCTTGTTTTGGCAGCGTGGACACATGAGTTGCATGATTCCTTGTTAAGTTCTGTAATTGTTCATTAGTGACTGTTGAGTAGTACTCTATACAGGACAATGGAGAGTGGAGAAGGATAGTAATAATATACATGGTGTAACTCCCGTTGGGGTCTCTAATTAGGGCTGTATTCATTATAAATAAAAAAATAAGGGGCTCTCTGGCAGCAGGAGGGTTTTGTCAGTGCTGGGCTCGCTCCCTTGTGAGAGATTGGGTGCCAGTACCCAGCTAGAAGTGCCCTGAAGTACAGATTTAAATTCTTAAAATGCTGAAAAAGGGGGAGCTTCCTTCAATTGAACCCCTTAAAATGAGAGACTAGGGAGTGTTTGTCTCTACTTAAATAGATGCCATAGCAATAAATGGGTTCTCTCCTCTGAATCCCCTAAAATACTGGAAAAAGAGGGGTTTTCCTTACTTCAGGTCTCTCCAGTGATGGAAAAAGGGGGATTTCTCCCTCAATTCAACCCCTTATAAAGGAGGGACAACTGGGCTTTCCCCTCAATTTAAACCTTGGGATGATGAAAATGGGGGAGTTATGCTCAATTCCAACCAATAAAATAGCATTGTCAAGGTTTTCCCCTTCTATTTAAACTGGAGAATAATGGAAAATGGGGATTCCCTGTCAAGTGATACCCCTAAGAGAATGGAAAAGGCAGGGTTTCCTTCAAGTGATACCCTTGATAAAATTGCAGAGGAAGGGGATTCCCCCTCAATTTAAACACAGACATTTATGGAAAAGGAAGTTTTTTCCCCTCTGTTTAAATCCCTTTTCTCCTCATAATGCCCCTTTTTTTCTGGGGGCACTGGGGAAGGGCTGCCAAGATGAAAGGGGAAAGTGGAATGTTTCCCTGGGACCCCACATGCTGCCCTGCCTGCTCAGGTGCTGCCCCTTGGCATGAGGGGTTTTCCCTGGGCATTTTCTGGGAGCAGTGCTCTGTGCCCAGGTGCCTCCGGCTGCTCCCCAGCTCCTGCCGGATGCTCCGACCATTGTCCCTGGAGGGACACTCGGGATGCCCCCATTGCCCCTCTGGACCAGCAGCTCCCTGCACAGCTGTGCCCGGGGAACCCTCGGAGAGCGGCCTCTGGCAGGAGCCGCCCCCTCCTCATCCTGGCCGCTCACACCTGGGGCTGCTGCGCCTTGGAGCAGGGGCTGAGGAGGAGAAAGGTCCTGCTGGTCCTTCCCTGCCCTGCACAGCCCTTGGTGTGCCCCTGAAACACCGGGGTGCCGGGCTTTCCTTGCTGTGGGGGACTGGGTGGTTCTTTGATCCCAGACTCTGCTCTTCCCCGGGCACGGCACATGGACAGGGGGCAGAGATGGGCCCTCAGAGGAGCGGGGGCTGCTCCTCCCTCTCGGGGCGCCGTGGGCGCTGTGCAGCCTTCCCCTTTTACTTCCAAATTCCTCATTTTGTGCCTCCTTTTCCCTTGGGGATGTGCCCGGGCCGCATTCCAGCGGCCGCCATGGCAACAGCACCTGCGGGCGGTGGGGTGGGCGGGGTTTTATCCACTGTAAACACACATTGTCATTAAAATCTGTTTCCTATCTAATACACAAAAATCACTTTCCTAGGAGGAATTTCCATGCATTCACCTCCTCCTGGAAGTCTTTTGATGGTCCTGCAGATTCATTAAGAGGGGTCCCTGCTGGTCATATTCACTGAATGCTTCAGTATTAAAGGTGACCTTGCCTTGAGCTATTTTTCTGGGCGTGCACTGTTGCTTCTTGTGACAGAACTGCCCCAGAACCACTGCAGGCCTCCTGATCTGTTCCAGCACCGGCTCCAGCCTCATTTCTAGCCCTGTGTGCACACATTTAAATCATTTAATCTTTTTCACTACTTGGTCTTTCAGCAACATCAGGGAGCTGAAAATGTTTGTTCTCTATGTTATTTATCAATCCCCTGCTGAACAGCCCAACCCTCCCTCCTCCCTCTCCCACCCCACCATTCCCACCACCCTGCTCCCCTGCACATCTCACTTCTCTCCACCAAACCCTTCCCGCTGCAGGGAGCTGCTGAGGAGCCGCTTGGTCCATCCCTGGATTCTCCAAGCACTGACTGCCCATCCACTCTGACCACAGCCGGGGCCACATCCCACCGCCTGCCCAGCGTCCATCCATGGTGGTGAGCTCCGTGTCCCCACCTTCTGCCTCACCCACCGAAGGAGCCGATCTGTGTGAGACAGATGTCACCGACGTGGCCATACACAGGGTGACACTGCCCATCTGCCTCTGTGGGCTGGCCGGGAACGGGGCTCTTCTGCCTCCTCAGATGGAAAGGGCGTACTGCCGGCATCTTTAGCCTGGCTGTCACTGACTTCATCTTCCTCCTCATTGCGGTCCCCTCTGCCCTGCTCTTCCTGCTCGAAGATGTGTCCTGCTCTCCTATCATGCCCCTGATGTACGTGAGATTCCTTTACCTGGTGTCAGCGTTCTCCTGCTACTGGGCGCTCTTCTGGATGACAGCCATCGGCGCCAAAAAGGACATGGAAAAGCTCTGCAAGCTCTGCTGCCGCTGTGACCTTCCCAATCCCATGATGTGGGTGCTGTGGGGTGCTCAATGCTTGACCTTCCTCGCTCCCATCATTCTCATTCCCACAGTGGCTTCCCTGTGCCTGTCACACGAGCAGGAGCACTGCCGGGTGGCTCTCATCTCCATGTTCTCCGTTACCCTGCTCCTCTTTGCTGCACCCGTGGTCATTACCCGCATAATAATCAACATGTCCCGGTGTATCCCGGTGTTTCCCGGTCTGTCCCGCGGGGAGGCGGGGCCTGACCCGCGCCACGCCCCCTACGCGCGCGCTCCGCCGGGGTCACGTGGGTCCCCGCGCGTCACGTGATCGGGGCGGCGGCGGCGCGCGGGGGCCGCCGGGAAGCGCCAGGCGGGACCGGGCCGGGATCGGGATCGGGCCCAGCGCAGCCCCGGCCAAGCCGCGGCCCTGCCCGAGCCCTGCGAGCCGCCAGCCCGGCGCCGGCCCGCCATGGACCGCTGGGACCCCTCCGGATCGGCCGCCCGCTTGGCAGCCGCCCTCCCCTCCCTCCCCCGGGCCGGGCCCGCCCCGCCCCGCCCCGCGCCCCCCGGCGGCTCCTCGGCTCCTCCATCGTTCGCCGGTGGCGGCAGCCAAGAGACGGTCCGGGCCTAGCGGAGCGGCCAGCGCAGGTGAGCGCGGCCGGGCCTGGCCTCCCGCCGGCACCGGGGCAGCGCCGGGGCCGCGCCGTCCCCGCCCCGGGCACTCCCGGGACATCCCGGCCGCCCCCTGGGCGGCACCGGCGGGCCCGAGGGCGGCATCGGCCGCTGCAGGCACAGCTCCCGCCGGGACCCGCGGCTCTCCCCGCGCTCGCGCCCCGCGGTGGGGGACACCCCGGGAGGGCGGGGGTCCCTCCCCGGGCAGCGCAACCCGGGGCATTCCCTGGAACGGGGACTCGGGGCGGGCTCGGGGCCGGTGGGGCCGCTGCGCTGCCCTCCCTGCTGATGGATTGAATCCTGTTCCGGTCATTGGCTTGGTCAGGGCTTTGTTGCTTCCCCTTTGCTCTCCCGGTTTGGCACCGGCACGGGCTGCGGGGCTCTGGGGGCGGCCGGCGGCTCTGGGCGGCTTCGCGGGGCTGCCGTGCTCGGGGAATTGGCTTCGGGCGGCTGCTGCCGAAGGTGAGGGAGGGAAGAGTTGCGGGTCCGGACACAATCCCGTCCCGGAGTGAGCGGGTGGCTGTTCCTAAAGCCTCATCCTTGGGGGGGTTGTGTTGGACTTTGTAAAAGTCGCTTAAACGTTCCTGGGCTCTGGGCTGACTTTTTTCCTTTTTTGCCATTTTTCAATGAGCAAAACAAAGCGAGAAAGCGTTGAGAGGTGTGACCCGGGTATGGGTGCATTCAGTGCTGTGCCTGTGATTCTCTTCGGGAGATGAGCAAGTGGTTCAGTGGATTTTGGGGGAGAACTGAGTGCTTGTGCCAAAGCTCGCTCACAGCCTGGGCAGATGCTGTACAGTAGAAAGACAAAAGGGGCAGGTGTGGGATCCACTGCCCCCCCCAGCTCATCTCTCGCCTTATTACGGCCTTGTTTGGTCATTCTCTCAGGAGTGCTGGTGCTTTGGAGCATTCCCGTGTTCCCAGTGCTGGCAGGCAGGCAGGCGCCCACCTGCCCCTGTGGGACTGCCCAGGCCCTTCCTCAGTGCCACTCTTTGGAATGAGCTGGTTCTGCTGGGGCCTGTGTGTTCATTTGTCACCTGGGCTTCCTCCCAGCTACTGAACTCCTCTCAGGTGTATTCCTAGTTCCTGACGTTCCTTTAAAACTACCGAATTCTTCTCTCAGGTCCCTGGCAAATGGGGCTTTGCAGCCTGGGGGAGTTCTTGCAAAACGGGCTCTAGTGAAGCGCTCTGCAGGAGTGGTTGTGCACCTGAGCGGTCATTAATTGTCTCCTCTAATGAGGGAAACGTGATTAAACTCCCGGTGCTGTGCTGCTGTTGTGTGTCGGCCTCGAGGTGTGAGACAGTCCCTGTGTCACACTGGAGTTGCTTAGTGGCTGGACTGGGAGTGGGACTGGGACAGGTCTTGTTGGTCAGGAACAAAAGGGAAAATTTATCTTTTGGCTTGCTTAATATCTTGGCTTTATTAATGTATCAATGTCAATTGTTGTCATTTGCTGCCTCCTGCACAGTGTGTTTGCAGCTCTGTGTGAGAGCAGACTCTCCCCTGTTGGGGAGTGAGACAATCCTGGAATATCCTGAGCTGGAAGGGACCCACAGGGATCACCCAGTCCCACCCCCGTCCCTGCCCAGACCCCCCAACAGCCCCAGCCTGGGCATCCCTGGCAGCGCTGTCCAAACGCTCCTGGAGCTCTGGCAGCCTCGGGGCCGTGCCCATTCCCTGGGGAGCCTGGGCAGTGCCCAGCAGCCTCTGGGGGAAGAGCCTTTCCCTGATCTCAGCCTGAGCCTGCCCTGGCCCAGCTCCAGCTGCTCCCTGGGTCCTGTCTGTGTCCCAGGGAGCGGAGATCAGAGCTGTAGCCCCCGATGTGTTCTGACCTCACGCTTCTCTACCAGAACAAACCCAGTGCCCTCAGCAGCTCTTTCATGGTCCTTCCACACCCTTCCCCATCCCCATGTCCCTTCTTTGGATGCTGTCAGCTTTGTATCTTTTTTATATTGTGGCGCCCAAAAGTGCCCCCAGGACTCCAGTACAGTTTAACAGCAAGGAAAGGAAACAGTGGATTTCAACTTTGATCTCAAAAGCTGTCTCAGGCCCCTGATACTGCCTCGAAATGTCTTTGCAGCTCTTGCTTTATGACTTGTGTCAAACACGGAGAGAGTGAGACTGAGCCCCTGGGGTCAGGTTCTGTGTGAGAAGCCACACAGCAAGCCAGAAATCTTTGCTCCAGATCACCAGAAATTTACAGTATTGAGGGCGGAAATACTGAGAGTTGAGTCTTGGGAGCTGAGCCAGGAAAGCAGCACCTCTGCCATGGGCAGATTTGGCACGTGGAGAGAGCTCGAGCAGCTTGCAAGAGGTCCCAGCAATGTGTGTGTGGAGCTGGGAGGAGCATGAGTTGCAGTGTCGTGTTTGGAGTCCCCCTGGGTGAGGATGTAGGAATAGACTGGAGTTTTTGGTGACTGAGGTTTCTTTTCTGTGGCAATAATTGTTCTTGGCCACATCATTTTGGTTTGTTACTCGCCTGTGGTTCGTTCTACAGGCTTGTTTCCTTTCTCTCCTACTATGGTGTCTCAGTTATCTTCAGCAGAGGCTCAGCAATAACTAAACTTGAGCTTAGATACTTAAACTTCAGTTCAGAGTAGATACGCAGAAGAAATCCTTCCCTGTGAGGGTGGGCAGGCCCTGGCACAGGGTGCCCAGAGAGCTGTGGCTGCCCCTGGATCCCTGGCAGTGTCCAAGGCCAGGCTGGACACTGGGGCTTGGAGCAGCCTGGGACAGTGGAAGGTGTCCCTGCCCTTGGCAGGGGTGGCACTGGATGGGCTTTAAGGTCCCTTCCCACCAAGGCCTCGTCTTCCTTTGCCTTCAGTGTCTGCCTCAGAGTTTGTACCCAAACCAAAGTGAGGTTGGTGTCACCTTCTCTAAACTGGGAGAACAGATCACTCCAAGCTGTGGGGAGATGGAGAGGCTGTAGGATGGAGAGGGTGCAGCCCTGCAGACGCCGAGCTGTGGGGTTGCTGCTTTCAACAGCCTCGTTGTTGCTGCGGACACAGCTCAAGGTGGGTCTGAGAGAGACAAACTCTGCTTTTGGGGGTTTGTGTTGATGAGGAGGGGAGGGGAGGTCGCTGCTCTGCTTCTTGTAACTGCTGTGGCAGAGCCAGGAGCCCAAGGCAGGACAAGGGCAAAGCAAACCTCTCAGAGCTCTTGGATTCTCTTCATTCCCAGATATTCTGATTCCTGCCCAAGTCCAAGTTCATTGTGCTGTGCAGGATGCAAGTTTAATCAGGTTTTAGTGCTGGTTTAGCTGAGTGTTTCTAGGGCTTGAGGATGAAGCCAAATGCTCTGCACTGAAAAAGTGATGGATGTTCAGCACGAGATTCTCTTCAGGAACTGGCACGAAAAGTGGTTGCTGAAGCTGAGGGAGGAGCAATTCACAGCTTGGCTGGAAGAGGGAGAAGTGCTCACTGCTGGTCTGTCACTTCATCCTCATGAGTGAGTCTGGGAGCTCCCAAGATCGGCCAGGCTGCAATTTCAGATAGTTTAGATGGGCTGGCCCTGAAAAAATCATATTTTGGTGCCTGGAGCAAAAGCTGAAGGTGGCAGGAAGTGGCAGCAGTGGCAGGGAACTGAAGTGACACCACCCTGAGCTCAGAACTAATTTTGGTTGTGACCTTGAGCAGTCCCTGGGCCACACCAGAGCTTTTTGTGTCACCTGCTTTGGGAGGTTCTTCCTTGCCCGTGGAGAAGTTGGGTCTGGCACAGGTCTGCTGTGGAGCACCTGTGCCACCACCTTTAAAGAGCCACCCTGGAGGTGTCAGTGAGCCCCTCAGTGCCTGCCCAGCCTAGAGCAGGGCTGGGAGGGCAGGGGGCTCAGGGAGTGCTCATTCCTGGTGGTGTTGGAGCTCTGAGCCCAGCCCTGAGCTGGGTTTGTGGCTCTGAGGGCACGGGGAGTGTCCGGAGCAGGCCTGGCCTGGGCAGAGTAGGAACTCCTGGAGTAACTCCTGAGTAAGCCACACCTTCCACGCGAGAGGGAGGCACTCCCAGAGTCAGGCGCTGTCTCCTCAGAGGTGCTTTGGGGTTTAATTCTGTTCTCACAGTGACTCCTCTCACCTGGGAACCCCGTGGTTACCTACAGAGGGTCTGAGGCCTTAGGGATGTAAATATGGACAGGAGGGATTGGAATCTGCCTATCAGGGAATCTTCCTCTTGCCCAGAGGAGAGTGTGCAGAACTATTCTGTGTGATGATAATGTTTTCATACTTTAGGTGTGAAAATAAAAAATGGGAGAAATCTCGTTTTTCTGGCAGCACGCAAAGAACTTTCTTCTGTGTCACCGCTAAAACTCTGTGAGGGGATGAATACCTGGGAATCTGAAAGAGACATAGCTGGAAAGCATCAATATGAATGGATTTTTCTGCTTCTTTTTGCACTTGAAAGAAAGGTGAAAGTTACAGGCTGAGTCAAGCTTTTACCCTTTATTTCAATCAATTCAGTTATTGCTAAATATGGCTACACACAGGTAGCCCAGGTGACAGAGCTGCCTCCAGCTGCTCCTTGGCCCCAGTGTCCCACGCGGGATGCTTGAGTTATCCACTGAGAGCCCCCTTGAGACTGGAGCACAGGTAAATCTGCCTGTCTGAAGGGCAGGATTGTGTCCTAAGTCCCTCCTCATTCCTTCCTTTCCTCAGGCCCCACCATTGTGGCTTGGGTGGCAGTGGCACGTTGGAAAGCCCTGGGGGTGCCAGCTGGGGTGAGAGCTCGGGGTGCCAGCCCAGGCTCCACCAGCACTTGGCCCACACTGGGGCACAAATTGAGAGATGAACTCTTGGAAGCTTGTCCTGAGGAGGATGAGTGGTACCTGCTGGCGAAATTCGGTGCTTTTGCAGAGCTGTGATAAACCCCAAAGTCTTAGACTGCCAACCTACAGCCTCTGCACCGTCACATTCCCCAGTTGCATTTTGTATTGGAATTTTACCTGCTCCCACCTGCGTCCTCCTGCTGGCAGTGCCAGCAGCCCACGTGCTGCCTCTCCTGAGAGCAAGTTCCTGCCTGTTTCCTCTCCCAGCCCCAGCTCTTGCTTCCCTCTGGCAGAGGCAGCTTTAGGTGCAATATCCTGATGTTTCTGCGAGTGGGTTTTGGAATAAACCTACACACGGGATGTTCATGGGTTGCTGCTATGGATTCTGTGAAAGGTGATCAGGAAAAGCAAGTTCAGAGTTACTCAGGGGATTCTCTGATTCCTGCCCATCTCACGGAGCTGCTCAGGGTGAAACTACTACTCCCATGCTTTTTATTTTGCTCCTCTTAGTGCTGGTTTTTCCCCAGGTAAGTCAGTGCTGGAGCAGCCCTTGTGGGTTTATCTGTGATGAGCAGTGGTTGCGTCTGCACACGGAGATAGCAGATTCCAGCTGTAGTGTGCAAACGTCGGTGCTTTGTGCCTTAGTGCACAGCCACATTTGTCAGCTGACAGGGCTGATGCGATGAGAAAACCTCGCACTCTCCAATAACCTGAGCACAGGCACTTCCTGCGTTGTTACATTTAACCAAAGCTCTGATAAAAAATACTACATTAATTTTTCTAATGGAGACCAGATTCCGCATGATCATAATTTACGTTTTTGGATAGTCTTTGATTGACTCTGGTGGGAAGGGAGGTGAATCAGTATCTTGTACTTTAGGGAAAGATCTAGGGGAGAATTGAATTGTACTTCCTTGGAATTCACATCACCCGCCCTTAGTCGGAGATGTTGATCTTGAGAACAACAAGCAGAGAACAGCCCAGGAAGGGCTGAACGTGACAAAACAGTGCAGAGCATACAGAAATCCTCTTTGCTGTGTTCATCATTCTGTCTTCATCTTGGATTGTTTCCACCCTTCTCCTCCACCTGGAAGTCACAAGCATCCTGCAGTGGCAGGTACTCTGGGTTCTTCTGCCAGGAGTAGTCTAAGAACAGCTTTTGCTGGGAGCGGCTCTGACCTTGCTGAAATCACTGCTGAAACCTCCCCTGACTCTTGCAGTGCCAGAATTTCAGGGTGCCAGTGGTGAGGCAGGGACTGAGCCTGGTTCATTGTCCCCAGAGCTCGGGTAGTACAGGACAGTCAGGCCAGTAAAGCCCCTGCTCAGGGCTGGGAACGAGATCCTGGCCGGCTTTCCCTCTCTGCCCCTCTCTGCAGTCCTGCTGGGCTATGTCATGCTACTATGTTACAGCATTGTTCCATGTCTTTTTTTTTTTTTGGAAGTAATGCCGGATATTGGCAGTCAGGGGCGATGGAGCGAGGTGAGCAGTGACCGGTGGACAGAATGAGTTGTTACGGCCTCGGTCTCAATTTTTGGTGCAGCTCTAAGCATCCGTTGTTGTTTGTGTGTTTTAGGTGGTCCACTTGCAGGATGTCCTGGCCCTGGATGCTGGAGCGTGCAAGCCTAAGGTATAGGTGTGGTGTACTTCAGTCGGAGCAGGGAGGCTGTGGTTTCACAGTCTCTCAGCATGTTTTGTGTGTTTTTGCTTTGCTTCTCTGCAGGTGCTGCTGCCGCCCTGGGCGTGCCAAGGGCCAGAGGCGAGCAGGTGAGTTGGCATTTAGGTGGGGTGGCTGATAGGCCAGCGGTCTATGGCAGCGTGCTGAGCGTGTCCCTTTTCATTGTGCAGGTTTGTCCTGGCCACCTCCAGAGTCAGATCAGGATTTGAGGTGAGCCGGGGCAGTGGTGTGGAGTAGCCCGGGGATGCTCTTCTGGAGGGCAACAGTGACGTTTTCTGTTTTGTTGTCTTAGGTACCGTGAGCAGGTGTGGAGCTGAAGTTTGGAGAGAGCAGGTAAGCGCTGAGCCTCGGCAGTTTCGAGGGAGGGGGCCTTGCGGAAGGGGTCTCTTTTGGCGTGTGTTGTCAGAGGCTGAATTTTCTCCTTGTTCTCCATCTTTCGCAGCTGCCAAAGCGGACCGTGGGGAACGTGTTGACATCTGAGGTGCTGATGCATTTTTTCTGTCAAGGATGGATTTTGTCCGTTTGTCTTCAGAAAGCTAAGTGTTGGGAGCGGTGGTTGGGAGAAGGGAAAGGCCTTTGGAGTTCCAGGAGGCAATTGGAAGTTAGCTTAGAGGAGAGGGCTGTTGTGGGAGGGCCCCTTGGAAGTAAAGGGAGAGGGTTTCTCCTCAGCATCACCCGAGCCTTTGCTGGGCAGGGCAGTTCCCACCCATCTTTGTCATCGGCCTTTGAGTCTCGCCGTCATCGTGGATCTTTTTGCCCGAGGAGCTCGCCTTCGGGTCTGGCACGATCGCCACGGTCTCCATTTCACCTACTCGCTGGCGTAGCCGCCCGCGGGCATCTTGGCCACTTGCTGGTTGGTCACGTTTTGCAACGTCACTTCAGCCTTTGGTGGCAGAGTCCTTCCCTAGGGATCCCTTTGTATCACCTGGCAGTCATTGCCTCCTTCTCTAGGCCTGCCGAGCTTCTCAAGCATCCTCTGAGCTGCTTTGGCACTGGCTTCTTGGAAGGAGTTACGTTTCACTGCCGCGTGCTGTTGCCATAGAGCCTTCTTTCCTTCGGCATCGCCAGCTTCTGGCTCATCTTGCTCTAGGAATCTTGTGCCTGTTGCTGGGCAGGTTCAGCTCGTGTCTGTGTTATGTCATTTGTGTCTGTGTTCTGTAGTTTGTGTCCATCCTCTCCTGTGTCACAGGGCTTTGTTACGTCTCGGTGCTTTCTCGGCCTCGTTCTGGGCCATAGCGGCAGCGGGGATCTCTGCTCGCGTCCTTTCCCGGATCGGGCTCATTCCGGCATCTTTACAGTTTTGCTTTTGGAGAGCAGAAGGAGTACACAAGATGTTCTCATCCATCTTCCTTCTCACTTTTGGTAGTATCTTTTTTTCATGGGCCATGGACTTCTCTGGACCCTCCTCACTGTGGTAGTTCCGTAGGTTCCATTGCCTCCAAGCATATCGGGTCTAGAATTTATCTTCTGGAGAGTTATCTCAAGTCCTCGTGTCATCTTTGCTTCTATTTGGTGTGCTTACACTTGGAGCTGCCCTGCCCTGGCACGTAGAGTCGTGGCTGGGTTGAACAGTTGTAAAACTTTGTGGTTCATCTCTTGTCTGTGGGGTTTTGTGTAGAAAACTTACGGGCCTGGTGTATGGGGATAACTCCGAGCTGTCAGCTACTTGTAGACTGCCTCATGTTGTCTTGCAGGTCCCCAAGGCCGATTCCGATCCCTGCAGTCACCGATGCTACCGCTTTTCCCAGAATCTGCCCTTCCACGTCAGGGAGCAGCAGTTGGAAGATGCGTTGAAGCGTCTTCATCAGTGGAGTGTTGTGAGTAAGGGCTGCAGTCAGTGTGTAAGCTGAAGAAGGGGTGTCTGTCTGTGAGAGTGTGTGTCTGTCTGTGTCTGCGTGTGTCAGTCTGTGAGAGCGTGTGTGTTGACTGGTTCTAACCTTGTGTGTGTGATTTTTGCCTTTCAGTTTTTTCAACTGATTTTTAACTTTATAATAAGAAAACAGCCAGCTGTGAGGTTTTTTTTTTCCCCCATCTGGGTTTTGTTTTTCCTTGGTCCCGTCCTGTCTGTGAGGCGATGTTCATCGCCAAGGTTTGGGTGCAGCCAAACAAAGAGCCTCCCTAACAGGGTGGAGAGTACACAGTGGAGGTTAGGAATACAGGGAAAAGGTGCACCAGCCCTTACACCACCCCTAACAGCACCATTTTCCCCCCACCAGCAGCACAATGCAGCAACCCTGGAACCCTCAGTGCAGCACAGCTCAGTAAGCCTGGTGCTGGGATAACCCTGGAACCCTCAGAGGAGGCCAAGCCCCACACCAAAAAGGTGGGGATGACATCTGCAGGCTGGAGAGTGACAGGTACGAGTTGGGGGCTGGGGCGTGTAGAGCAGGAGTGAGGGGTTCCAGGCAGCAAGAGCAGTGCGGGGTATAAAGTAGAGGGGGTTAAAGGTTAGGGGATAAAGGGACAAAAGTCAGGGCAAAGGTTGGGGGGTCAGGGAATCAAAGGTCAAAGTCCAGGGGTCAAAGGTCAAGGTGGTCAATGTCAAAGCACAGAGGTCACATGTAGAAGGTTGGGGCAAAGGTCACAGGGCTCAGGGGGGTCAAAGGTCCTGGGGTCAGGTGTCATGGGTCAAAAGGTAAGGGTCAAAGGGCTAAGGTTGGGGGTCAAAAGTCAGGGATCAAGGTGTAAAGGTGGATGGTCCAAGGTCAGGGGTCAGGGATCAAAGGTCGGGTTGTCAAGGAATGGGTCAAGGGGTCAAAGGTCAGGGGGTAAAAGGTCAAGGCTTGGGCTCAGGATTAGAGGTTCCAGCATGATTTTCCGTGGTGGTTCCCAGTGTGGGGACACGGGGTGTGGGGTCAGTGGCGCCGGGGGCGGGCAGGAGCCCCGTGGGCAGTGGCCGGCAGCGGCGGGGACGCCTCCGTACGGTCGCGCCCCTCCAGTGCCAGCAGAAGCCCCCCTGCGCCGTGCGGTGCCCGGCCCCACTCCTTGCCCTCCCCGCCGCTGCCTTCCCGCACTCCCACCGCACCCCCTGCTCCCCTCCAGCCCAGGGAAATGCAGGAAAACACAAAATCATCGAGGCGGAACAGTCACCGGAGCTGCCCGAGCCATCCCCCCGCCTGAAGGCAACAGCTGCCCAGAGCCAGGGGCACCCACCAGGATGCAGCTCCTCTTTCCCAGGAGCTGGAGGCAGGGGGAGCAGGGAGAATTTCAGCTCCCAGCAGCTCTCTGTGAGTGCTGGATGGACTCTGGGCTGAGCCAGGTGGGAGGTGTGGGTGGTGTTCATGTCCCCAGGAGCTGCTCAAATCCACCTTAAACTCCTGGAATGGTCTGTGCTGGCAAGAACCTTACAGACCATCCTGTTCAGCCCCTTGCCATGGTCAGGGACACCTTCCTGGGGTGTCTGTGCCAGAGTGGTGGAATGGGCAGGACTTTCTCCCTGAGCCCAGTCCCGGGCAAGATTGGGGTTCCCATGGGAAGAAGCCTGTGAGCTGCATTTCCGGAGCTGGGAGCCTCCATGCCCGGGAGTGTTTCCAGTACTGCTCTTTGGCTTTTTCCATAACTGGGCATGATGTTTCTCCCCAGAGCAAGGTGGTTTTCCCTGGATTGTTGGGGTTACACACTGGCTGTTTGACAGCTCTGTTGTCTCTTTGTCCTGAATGGAAGAGTGAGGAACGGGGGATGCTCCCGACTGTCCCAGGGATGTGGGAACAGCCCAGTTCCAGTGAGGAATGTGACGCCCAGCTCGTGGCGTGTGCCCTGAGATGGTCTTTGCTGTTGTTTTGTCCTTAGAGCCTGTTGGAGTGCTGGCCTGGATTTGGGAGGAGCCAAGTAGCCTGGAGCAGTGAGTTTTCTCCTGTCAGAAATCCATGCTGGGGATGTTTTCCCTGGCTGTCCCAAGGGGAAGGAACAGCTCTGGAGTTTTTGCAGCCACAGGCTGGGGATGCATCCCCTGAAAACCAGTTCAGGATCGTTCATCTGACTCTGTCCCTGACCTGTGGCTTCCAGGGAGCCTTCTGGTCTTCCGGATATTCCCAGGAGAGGATATTCCACCACCTGACTTTTAAGCCGGGAATTCCAAACCCAGTAAGTCGGTCACATTCTATGGGAGCTGCCCCAATGGTGGGATGGCAGAGGGCACACCCCACGCTGCTGTTTGGGACATTCCTGACTGGAACGGGAGCCAGCTGGGCATTTTGGAGCACTGAGGCCACCAGGGCAGCCTTGAGTGGCATTCCCAGGCAGTGCTGAGGCATCCCATGCCTGTGGCAACACATGCCTGATGTGGAGCAGAGAGAGGAAGGGAGAAATTCTGAGTTGATGGGAGGAATGGAATTGGGCTTTCCAGAATGGAATTGGTATAGGTGCTGATGGTATCATGGAATCATGGGGTGGCTTGGAAGGGACACAAAGACCCTCTGGGCTCTGTTATCCCATCCCGTGGCAAAGAACACGTCCAAAACTGCCTCCTCACCCTCATGGAATGGCAGTGGGTGTTGGGAGCTCTGGCTGGAGCACCTGGAGACCAGGTAAGAATAGCAGTGGCATTGTTTTGGCTGCTGCTGGATGTGGTTTTCTCTTGTCAAGATGTTCCTCTGATTGATATTTTCACAGTAGCTTGCTAGGCCTCATTTGAGGATAATTCCAAGAATTTGGAAGTCGTTGGAAAAGAATGAGGAAAAAAGGTGAACCTGATCCATTTCTAGTAATTCTGAACTTCTCTTGCAGCACCGTTCCAGGGGAAAGCTGGTGAAAGGATAAAGATGCAGAGGAACAAGTGTTGTAAACCCCCCAGCCTCCCTGGCAAAGCAAACCTTTCTGCAATCCCAGTAAATCTTTTGGAGAAACTGTGGGATCATAAGGTTTCCTAGGAAAGGAAAACTAAGGACAGAGATGAGGAAATAGGCTTCCAATTAACAATGATTTGATGGAGGTAGGAATGATTCTTGTATGTTTGATGCACCCCTTTTTATTCCTGGGATAATTTTAAATGATTTCTTTAAAAAATCATTTCGATTTGGGAATTCAGATTAGAGAGGAAACGATGCAAAATAAATGCAGGGAGAGATCACAGAATCATCCTGGAATGGCGGAATAATTTGGGTGGGAAGGGACCTTAAGGATCACCTCATTCCATCCACAGGGTGCTCCAAGCTGCGGCCAGCCTGGCCTTGAACACTTCCAGGGATGGGGCAGCCACGATTTCCCTGGGTTTACGGGCACAAGAGGAAATTTCCAGCAGGAACTGAGGGGTTTCCCTTGCTCTGCCTGGCCCTAGCAGGGCTTTGGGAGGCAGAGGCTGTGGGAACAGGAGCTTTGTCCATTGCCTTGGGGGAGTCTCTGATGTCCCAAAACCCAGCAGAGCAAGTGGTTGTGGTTTAACATCCCGTTCAAAGGAGATGCCAGGCCAGGAACGGGAATGGACTGCAGAGCAGGGATGGTGCCCAGCAGAGGGGTGAGTGTCCAGGGGGTCCCAGCAGTCCATCCCTGCTGCCCAGGTTTGGGATGAGCAGGCTGGTGAGTGTCCCTGTGCTTGCTCTGCAGGATGAGGAAGCCAGGCCTGCTGAGGAGGAAGATGAGGAGGTGTGGGAGGATGGAGACAACGGCCACCAAAGGCTGGGGAAGGCACAGATCCAGGTAGGAGACGTTGCCTTGCGAGGAGAGGGACTTGTCTGTCCCGTTGGAATTTGGGGCGTGAGGCCAGTGGAACAAAGGCTTTGATTCCATTTTCTTGCTCGGGTTTTCACGTGCCTTAAGAGAGCTTTGCTAAAATGTCATTATCCCTGATTGAGTCTCTGAAAAACAGGGATTGAAGCTTTCAGAAGGGGCCCAACCCTGCCTGCATGTATCCAAGTGCAGCCCCCACTCCCTGTTTTTGTGTACAGCTGGGATGAGACCTCAGCTGCTGTTACTTGCCAGCTCACAAGTTGTGTAGCTCAGAGCCTCAGCCATGAAGGGCCAGGCTGTGTTTAAAACAGCCCAAGGTGCCAGAGAGCTGGAGTAATTTCCTAGCAGGTAACTTGACTTGGAAGCTGCATTCTAAAATTTGTCCGCATTTAATTGATGTCCCACATGGAGACACCTAAAGAAGCAGAGGTGGGGTGTTCCTAAGAAAAGAGCATCTAAATTCTTTGGTGGTAGAGGGCTTAAAGTCTGAGTGAGGTGCCTTTAGGACACTTCCATTCCAGTATCTGAATGGAATTTAAATGAAGTAGCCAAAGCCTGACAAGCTTGTATGAACTCCAAAGCCTCTGCAAGTGGTTTACAGCCAGGGAAGGAGATAAGAGTCTGGAGTCTCTTCCCCAAAACCTGGCTCCTGGTTTCTTTGGCCAGGCATAGGAAGAATTGTGTATTCCCTGGGGCTCTCCTTATGGGGAGAGGTTTACTTATGTGCCCTGGGTTTATTCAGTGCATCTTCAAAGTGATGGAAACTGATTGCATTGAAATGCCGGGGTGCCAAATGTTTTCCCCAGCCAGAGCTCGGAGCCAGCCCAGTGGGAAGGGGTTTAGTGGCCATTTTCCCGCTCCCTCGGGGCAGCAGCACTGGAGCACTCGCAGCCACCCGTGCCCGAGGTGCCGAGTACTGGCAGGAGGCAAAGCCAGGGACTGGGCAGGAGGAGCTTGCAGTGCTCCTGGAATCGCAGAGCTGGAGCTGTGGGTTAGAACTGCCAGGAGCTGCTGCCTCACTCAAACCTTGTTTAAAGCTCAGCATCCCTCCTGCTCCCTTGGAATGATTGTTGCTTCTGTTGTTGCTCTTTCCCGATCCATTATGATTATTATTGTAAATTCCCACTCCATTTCTTCCATAGCCCTTTGCTTCCCAGAGGTGGTGCTTTAGGCAAGCCCCTCCAGCCTGGGAAGGGGCTTTTGGCTCCAGACTCAGTCCCAGTCCCCATGAGCAGCTGGAGCTGTGCTGTCCCCAGCAGGTGCCTTTCCTTCCTTCCCTGCTGCACTTTGGCTTTTTGAGGGCTCTCTAGGGGGCTGAGGGAGAAGTTCTTTGTCATTCCAGGGCACCATAAGCCCTGATCCCACTCAAAGCAGGAGGAATCATTCCATCCTTGTTTTTGGATACACCTTTGGTGTTCTCTCTCTTTTGCTGACACTGTGTGGTGAAGCAGCAGCTCCCTGGAATAACTTTTATTTGTAAAACAATGAATTCCCTGCTGGAATCCCAGTCCCAGCCCCCCAGATCAAGGTGCAGTTTAAGGCCTTACACCCTGACCAGGACAAGTTCCTGTCCTTAGACATGGAAAACAGGGGAAAACTCAGACTGGATTGGAGCCAGCATCCAGAATGGGGAGAGTGAGGCAGCATGTGTTCCCCATAGGATGACACCCGTTTGGAGCAGATGCTTCTCTTCCTTTGTCCAAAGTCCAATGGCAAAGGAGTGAAGAACCCACAAGTGGGGCCTGGAAGGAAAACAGTTCTGTTAAAATTAGGCAAAGAATGCACTAAGAAAAAATGGACATCCTTTTTAGGTATGAAAGTAAGTAGGGGAAAAATGTTGAAAAAGAGCTCTTTTATTTGGTGCCACCTCTCATTTTTTTATGGATAAAACCCTCTAGTGAGCAATCAGAACAGGAGTGGGAAAGCCAGGAGCCTTTGACTTCCACAGTGGACTTAATTGCCATGCTTAATTTCAACAATTTCTTCTCTCTCTCAGGCCAGGAAAACCCACTTAACTTGTCCCATCTTTGCCAAAAGCTTTGGTGTTTGAGCAGCCAAACCCAATGGGCTCTGGCCCCACCAGCCTGTACTGGAGGGCCCCTGGTCCTGCCTGTGGTGTGGGATGAATCCCCAATTGTCCCCAGAGGGGGCTGCCCTGGTCCCTGCAGTGCCCAGCACCTGAGACACAGAGAGAGCCCTGTCCAAAGGGGCTCCTTGTCAGGAATGTGGCAGCAGCCCCAGGAGCAGGCTGGAGGTGAGAACTGGGGCTGTGTTTGAGACTGACCAGCTCAGCTCAGTGTTTACCTGTGGGGGGAGTTTGGCCCCCCATGCTGAGTTGAAGCTGGATCAGGGTGACAGATGCTGCATTTTGGGCACCCTGAGAGTTTCTCTCCCCCTTGGAGATTTCCTGCGGGGATGGGGCAGAGCAGGGAGCAGAATTAACCCTGCACCTCCCGTGGGCACTGCTGGCCTTTGTCTCTCTGCTGTGCCATCAGCCTGTGGGAATTTGCTGCTGCCGCTGCCACCCCACCTGGGGGCTGCGTGCTCCTGGCAGCCCTTCCCAGCCCCACACCCGAGCTCCAGCGCTGCCTCCAGGCTGTGTTGGGAGAGTTTGCTGGGAATGTGCCTCATCCCTGGGAGTATCCTTTCCTTCCAGAGTGGCTGGATGGAGCTTCTGGGCTTGTCAGCTTCAGAGTTTGCTTGCAAAAGTCACTGCAGGGAAGAATGACAAGGAGGTTTGTCAGAGTGCTGCTGTCAGACCCCACCTGCCAGTCTGTGCTTTGGCTTGGAGGTTGTTGTGTATTGGCCCTGCAGGGAATGAATGTCCCCTTCCCACCTCAGCCCAGCAGATCCCAAGGGCTCTTCCTGGAGTACTTACTCTTTGCTTCCCTTTGGGATAACTTAATCTGCACCCTTCCAGGAGCAATTCCTTGGCTTCTCCTGGAGAAAACCCCATGGCAGAGGCAGTGTGCAAAGGAGCCCCGAGCTGTGCTTGGAGCAGGGAGTGCTGAGAGCTGCGTGTGCCTCTGCTGCCCCAGGCTGGCAATATCCCCATGGAACAGACTGGGCAAATGGCATTAGAGGGAGCACAATCCCTTCCTGGAAGAGGTTTTCTCCTGTGCAGATCAGGCACAGGGCAGGAAGGGAACTTTGGAGATCAGCTGAATTCCCCCAGAAAGCATCACTCACACCAGCATGGATGACATGACCTGTGCCCACTGCTCACCATGCACCTGGCCAGAATCAAGAGCAAAGGTTGGTTTGGGTGTGAGCACTTGAAATAACTTTGAAAGAGAAGTAATCACCTTTTGCTGCTTCTTTCTTTCTTGCAGATGCTGCGATTGCCTCTGGGCACATGGGCTGAGCTCTCCCTGCAGGGAACTGTCAGGCCTTAACAGCTGTGAGGTTGTGTTCTTCTCAGTGGGGAACTGGAAATAATTATTAATTAATTGCAGAAATGTTTTCTGAACCTTTCCCCTTTCCTGGTAGATCTTCTCTCTCTGCCTCTGAATTTACAGCTGTTCCCTGGTGTCATTGGCCCTGCCTGAATTCCTTGCAGCTCCTCACTGGGAAAACCTGGGATAACTTTGAGGGGACAGAGGAGACATTTTCAGCTGAAAACCTGGGGTGACTGAAAGGGGACACAAGAATTGTTTGTGTAGGAAAATGGGAGGGGATGTCAAGCAGAGCAAGGTGGCATTTTTGAGGGAAAAGCTGAGGTGATGTTTAGGGGAGAGAATGCACATTTTTGGGGCAGAAAAGAGTTAATATTGTACAGGAAGGAAAAACTGGGGGGTAAAACTTGATGTAATCTGTAGGGGACAGAATGAGTATTTTGGAGCAAAAATGAGGTACTCAGTAGTAGACAAAGAAGGAAAATTTTGGAGGCCAAACTTGACAAAGTCTCAAGAGCAGAGAATGAACACTTGGAGGGAAAAAGGAGGTGATGAGTACTGAGCATGTGGGGAAAATTTGGGGGCTAAATCTGAGCTAATCTCTAGGGGAGAGCATGAACACACTGAGGTAACATGAGGGAATCAGTTGTGGGCAGATAGGGAAACTTGTGTAAAAATAATATTAAATAAGCTGTAGAAAGAACATTTTGAGGTAAAAATGAGGTAAGCAGTAGTAGACAGATGGAAAACTTTGGGGGTAAATCTTGATAGAAGCTACATGGTAGAAAGGAAATAAATATTGAAGGAAGAATGAGGGAATCAGTAGTGGACAGGTAGGGGAATTTTGGGGGGTCAAACTTGAAATGATCTAAAGGTTGAGAATGAATCTTTTTTGGTAAAAATGAGGTAATAAGTTGTGGACAGTTAAGGAAAATTTTGGGGGTTAAACTTGAGGTAATCTCTAGGGAGAGTGTGACCACTGACATGAACTGAGGCAATCACTGGGGCTAGGCAAGGAAATTTGGGGTGTAAAACTTGGGAAGATCTGTAGGGCAAAGAATGAACATATTGAGGAAGCAATGAGGTGATCAGTAGTCAAGATGAGGTAGAATGTGGGGGGAAAACCCTGAGGTAATTATGTAGGAACCATAAGTGGTTTTGAGAAAAAATCTGACCTAATTTGTAGGGGACAGAATGAACATTTTGGGGGTAAGACAGACATAACCTGCGTGGTTTGGGTTTTAAAATCTAGTCAGTGTACAGGGGACAAAATAGACATTTTGGTAATAAAATCCGAGTTCATCAGTAGAAGAAAGAACTCATGTTTTGAGGTAAAAAGGAGGTGATCAGAACTGGGCAGGTAGGGAAAACTGAGGGGGTAAAATGTGAGGTCATCTCTAGGAGAGAGCAGGAGCATCCTGAGGTAAACTGAGGGAATTGCTGTGGACAGGTGGGTAAATCTGGCAGGTAAAACTTGAGGGAATCTCCATGGTAGAAAATGAGTATTTGGAGGTAAAAATAAAGTACTCAGTGGTGGAGATGTGCAGAAAATTTTGGGGGTAAAATCTGAGGTGATCTGTAGCAGAGAGCATGCACTTGATGGGGTAAACTGAGGTAATCACTTATGGACAGGTAGGGAAGTTCAGAGGGGTAAAAATTGAAAGCATCTGTAGGGCAAAGAATGAAAAGATTGAGGTGGAAATGAGGAAAGAGGTAGTGGACAGGTGGGGAAAGTTTTGGGGGCAAATCTTGTGGTAATCTCCAGAGCAGAGAAAGAATGCTTCCTTGTAAAAAATGAGGAACTCAGAAGGAGGCAGATGGGGACATTTTGGGGGTAAAATCTCAGGTCATCTCAAGGTGAGGGAAGGACTATTTGGAGGTCAACTCAGCACTCACTGTGTCTTCCTTCCTTGGCAGCAGCTGGCAGGGAAGGGAGAAGAGGCCTCAGGCTGGAGAGGGGCAGGAGAAAGGCACTGTGGGCAAAGGCACCTCCCTGGCATCCCCAGGGCACCTGTGGGGAACACAGTGGACACTTGGGGAGCAAAGGGAGGTGATGGCATTGTCCCTTTGGGGGATGCTGGCATTTAGATCATTCCATCCATTTGCCTGCTGACATTTCCCAGCCCAGGGGCTTTGGCTGCCAGGGCAGCACAAAGATTGTTCCCTGGGTGGTGGGCAGATTTGGGGGTTGGCTTTGCTAGTTCAGATGAATTCTACCCAAAGCCCTGAATTCCCTGCTGAATTGCCACTGGCATAGCCTCCCAGCGCCTCCTGGAGCATGGATATTCCCATGCAGAGCTGCCTATTTAACACCAGCTGTGTCAGGAACCAGCAGAGCTTCCAGGGAAGCTCAGCAGGGTCAGGGCAAGGACAGCTTCATGTTCCATAGAATTTGCTGTTTGTAACCCTCATCCCCCAGCCCCCCCCCAATGTCCCTGGGGGCACCTGACAGAGTTCCCTGGAATTCAGCTGCCTGCACCCCCCGAGCTGGGGCTCCAGGTGATATTTGAAAGCAGGAACAGGCGCTGGCTGGACACGCTCCCAGCCCGTGCTGAGGCAGCCCCTGTGCCCACGGGAGGACTTCTCTCCCTGCAGGAGTTGATTTCATTCCAGAGCCTCAGGAGTGGCCTCTGCAAGTTCTTTTCCCTCAGGAAAGGGATGCACATCCCTGCCTTCAGGGCACCTGCAGTGGGAGCCACCTGGGAAAGCTTTCCATCAGTTGTGCAGTTCCAGCTGGCTCCCCAAAAACTCCCAACTCAATCCAAAGAGATTTCTCTGACTCTGACCTTTCATTTGAAGGCATCTCTGAGGGCATTGCTTGGCATTTCATTGCTGTGGGGGAAGCTTGCCTTGGCTTTAACACTGCTGAGGGATGATGGCCTCAGGCTGGAAGGGAAGGCATTTTGGGTGGCTGGGACATAGCTGGCAGGTGTGTGGGAGGTCAGCACTGGGAATTGCTGTCTGAGCCCCTCTGCAAACAGCCCATTCTGACATTGCCCAGTGCCAGCTGTTCCTTGGGGCATTTTTGGGGTGTCAGTGGGGTCTGTCGGGACTGAAGCATCTCTGGGTGCCTGTTCAGAGCAGCCCCTGGCCGAGGGGCCGCGGGCAGCCCTTTATCCATGTCCATCCCAGCGCTGCCCGGGCAGCCCAGTGCCCGTTCCGGGGATGTGTGTTTGGCACGCTGCGTGCCACGGGCAGGACACTGCAGGCACAGCTCCTCTCTGCAAATCCAAAGCACAAGAGCTGCTGCTTCCCTTCCTGGGCCTCCTGGCCTTCTCCTTCCCCCCATTCCCTGCCAGCTGGGACACACAGAAGGAGCACCAAGGAACACTCCTGGCAGTGAGCAGGAGTTGCTGGGAGCTCTGTGCAGCTCTGGGCCACAAAAGCTGGCGCGGCCTCAGCAGCCCCTGGGATTTTGGGCTGTGAACACTCACCTGTGGGAAAGGCCCCTCTGCAGGCAGGAGCAGCCCTGACCCTCTCCAGAAGAGCTTTGGCCGTGGACCAAGTGAACCCTCAGGACTTGCCTTGCTCATTTCTCCCTGGAAAGGGCCATAGAACAAGCACCTTTACAGCTGTTGGGTAAATCCTGGAAAGGGCAGGAAATCAGGGTTATGGGAAGAGTTCAGTGCTGTCACACAACTGCTCACCTGTGTTGTTGCATGATCAGGTGCTGGCCATGGAGCTCTGCCCTATGGCAATTACAGGGGCTGGTGTGGCAAGCAGTATTAGCATAAAAGAAGGAGTTGTATTTGCATAGGAATGACCTTGCTGGCACTTGGCATTCCTATCCCAGGCAGGACATTGCCAGGAGCTGAGATTGGCTTGGCTGGAGCAGGGTGCTGAGAGTGCCCAGGTGTGGGTTCAGTGGCCAGAGGAGCCATTCACATAAGGGTTCGACTTGGTGGTCCTTGTGTAGCCATTGCCACTCAGGATCTCCTGTGCTCTGGAAATAAAGAAGAAACATTTTTCCCTGGCCTTTTAAAGCCAGAGGTTTTTGCAGTGGAGCGTGCAAGCCGCAGAGAAAGCGGGGGGAGGAAGGAGAGCATCAGGTCTCAAGCGGCAGTTGTGGGATGAGCGGCTCAAGCAGCAGCGAGCCCCGGCGAGGCCCCGGTCCCGCAGCGGGCGCAGTCAGAGCAGGAGCGGCAGCAGCGGCCTCGGCGCCAGCGGCCGGGCCGGGGGAGCGGCTCGTCCCGCTGCAGGCGCGCTGGTTGGGCGGGGCCGCGGCGGGCGGGAGGCCCCCGGGGGAGCGGCCCGGGGCAGGGGGAGCGGCGGCCTCGGCAGTGCCGGGGCTGGGGGAGCTCCGCGTCCCCGCGGGGGCTGCGGGCGGGGCCGGGCCGGGAGCGCCGGCGCTCCGGTTGCGCCAGGGGGCGCCCCACAGGGCGGGCGGCGCTGAGGGAGCGGCGGCCTCGGGGGGTGCCGGGGCGGGCACGGGCGGTCCCCGCGGCCCGGCCGCTTCCAGGCGCGATCCAGCGCCTACTGCGGGGAAGCGCCGCCCTCCCGGCGGGCCCGGCACCGGCACGGCCCCGGCTCCCCACGGCCGCAGCGGGAGCGTAGCCGGAGCTCCGGCGGGAGCCCAGCCCCGCGCTGGCCGCAGCCGGAGCGGCAGCGCCGGGCTCGGCGCCAGCGCCTATCCCGGAGCGGCACTTGCCAGCCGCGGCGATCCCGATGCCTAATGCCATCCCCCATCCCACCTCAGTTCTCCGAGCCCGGCAGCCGCACCCCGCCCGCCGAGAGACAAGCGGCTCGGCCCGGGACCCCCAGCAGACACCGACAGAACCCAGCCCCGAATCCCAGGGCCCGGGTCCCGTTCCCACCTCAGCGCCTCGGGCTCGGCGCAGCGCCGGGAGCAGCCCCCGGTGCCGGGCTCCGCACAGCGCTCCGAACGACGGTCCCGCCACAGCCCGGGAGGAGCAGGATGAGCATCCACCGCACAAAGCGGAGCGGGCGCGGATCCGCCGGCATTTACGGGCGCGGGCGGGGCGGGGCGGGCCCGGCACAGGTGTGAAGGGCGGGGTCCGCACAGGTGCGCGGGGCCCCAGAGCGGCTGCGCGGGGCGGGGCCGAGGGGATTTAAGCCTCGGGAATCGGCGGCGCCGCCATTTGTTCCCTCGGCGCTCGGTGGGAACGGTTGTGGCCGGACCGGGCTCTAGATCTCTGTATTTCCATATTTCTATGTCTCTGTAGTTCTTTTCCTTTATATTTGTGTTTGTCTGTCTTCTTCTAACCCTTCTCCGTTCTCCCCCCTCTGCCTCCCCTCCCCCACCCCCTACACCCCCCCCCCCTACCCCCCCCCCTCTCCCCCCTAGCCCTCCCCCCCCGGCCCGGTCCCCCCCATCCCCCCTCCCTGTCCCCCTACACACCCCAACCCTGCCCTACCCCTCCACCCTCTCTCCCCTTCTCCACCGTTCCTTCGCCCCCATCCCGGGTCCCCCCTGCCCCCTCACCCTGCTCCCCTTCCCCTCCCAGTTCCCCCCACCTGCCCTCAATCCTCCCCCTCCGTCTCCCACCTTTCCTTCCCCCTCCACCTCCCCCTGTTCCTCTTCCCTCTTTCCCCCTCTGCACCTTGACCCCCCCCCCCACCTGTGCTCCGTCCTCGTCCTCCCCCGCCTCCTTTCCTGTCCCCCCATCCCACCTCTCCCTGCACACCCCGAACCCCCCACCTGCGCTCCTTCTTTGACCCCCTCTGCTCCCTTATTCCCGTCCTCTGTCCTGTCTTTCCCCCGCAGCCGCGGGGCTCGGGGCGCCGGAGAATAAAGCCCAGAGGGCCGGAGCCCGGCGCCCCTGCCCTCGCTGGAGCCCCACACGGGCCGGGCCCGCTCGGCGGGTCCCCCGTGCAGTACAAAAACAGCGCCGGGGCTCCGGCTTTCCACACATCACACTGGGGATCCCCTCCTCAGGAGGGGTTCCCGGGGGGGTGGGTGGGTTTCAGGGAGGGTGGTGGGTTGGGGTGGGCCCCCTCCGGAGGAGGGGGTCCCGGGAGGGGGTCAGGGTGGGCCCCCTCCGGAGGAGGGGGTCCGGGGGAGGGGGGTGGGGCGGAGGGGGGACTTTCCCCCCCTCCAGTCCCCGCCCACTCTCCCGGACCCCCTCCTCCGGACGGGGCTCACCCCGGCCCCCTCCCGGGAACCCCTCCTCCGGACCGGGGCCCCGGGGAGGGAGGGGGGTGGGGGGGGAAAGCAGAGGGGGTCACGTCACTCTGTGGCATGAACAGACATAGAGACCACAGGCCAAACCAACAGCCCCTCCCGCCTGGACCCCCCCACCCGCCCACCCCCTCCCTCCCCCCGGGGCCCCGGTCCGGAGGAGGGGGTCCCGGGAGGGGGCCGGGGTGAGCCCCGTCCGGAGGAGGGGGTCCGGGAGAGGGGGCGGGGACTGGAGGGGGGGGAAGTCCCCCCTCCGCCCCACCCCCCTCCCCCGGACCCCCTCCTCCGGAGGGGGCCCACCCTGACCCCCTCCCGGGACCCCCTCCTCCGGAGGGGGCCCATCCCACCCACCCCCCCGGGACCCCCTCCTACGGAGGGGGCCCACCCCAACCCCAACCCACCCCCCCCCCCCGAAACCCACCACCCCCCCGGGAACCCCTCCTGAGGAGGGGGCCCACCTCAACCCACAACCCTCCCCGAAACCCACCACCCCCCCGGGAACCCCTCCTGAGGAGGGGATCCCCAGTGTGATGTGTGGAAAGCCGGAGCCCCGGCGCTGTTTTTGTACTGCACGGGGGACCCGCCGAGCGGGTCCCCTGTGCGAGGCTCCAGCGAGGGCAGGGGCGCCGGGCTCCGGCCCTCTGGGCTTTATTCTCCGGCGCCCCGAGCCCCGCGGCTGCGGGGGAAAGAGGGAACGGGGAGGGATGAGATGGGGTAGGGAGAGGAGTCGGGGTGGGTTGGGGAGAACGAGGGGGGAAGGGAAAGGTCGGGTGAGGGATGATGGTCAGAGGAGGAGGAAGAGAGGGGAGTCGGGTTGGGGAGCGGGGTACGGAGAGGGGAGAAAGGGGTGGGGGAGAAAGGAGGCGGGGGGGGTCGGGGATGCACAGGGGAGCAGGGAGAGAGGGTGGGGGGGCGCTGGGGAGAGGGCAGGCAGGGGGCTGGGAGAGACAGGGAGGGTGTGGGGGAGAGAGAAAGAAACTGGGGGGGGGTAGGAAAGAGGTGATAAGCGGGGGAAGAAGGAGGAGGATAAGGGCAGGAGAAACAGGGGGAAGAAAGACGGGGAAGAAAGAGGGGGAGCGGGGGCCTCTCCCGGGCCCCGCCGGGGGAGCCCGGCCCGGCCGCAGCCTCCCCGAGCTCTGAGGGAGCAAATGGCGGCAGGGGCGATTTCGGGGGCTTAAATCACCTCGGCCCCGCCCTGCGCAGCCGCCCTGGGACCCCGCGCACCTGTGCGGACCCCGCCCCGCGCACCTGAGCCGGGCCCGGCCCCGCCCCTGAAGCCGCCCCCGGCCCCGCCCGGCCCCGCTCGGCCCCGCCCCAGAGCCCCGGCCCCGCCCGGCCCCGGGGCCCGCCCTGCCCGGCACGGGGGCGGTTCCATCGCTCGGGGCCCCGCCCCTCTCTCCCGGGCCGGGCCCGCCCCGCGCACCGGGGCCGCACCGGGGCCGCACCGGGGCCGCTCCCGGGACCGGGGCTCCGGGTCGTGCCGGCGGCCGCTGCGGGTCCCGGGCGGTGCCGCCTCTCCCCCGGCGGGATCGGGGCTGGGATCGGCACCGGGAGGAGCCGCTCCGGGACGGGCGCTGGGGCCGAGCCCGGCGCTGCCGCTCCTGCTCCGGCCGGCTCTCCGCGGGGAGCCGGGGCTGTGCCGGCGCCCGGGCAGCCCCGGGATCCCGAGCCGGGCCCGACGCGCCGGGCCGGGCTCCGCTCTCAGCCCTGAGCCCCTCCCGGAGCCCGCCTTGGGCCCCACGACGCGGCCCCGGGCTCTGCCGCCAGCCCCGGACGCGGCGCTGAGTCGCTGCTCCCGAGCTCTGCGTGGGGCCGGCGAGCCCGGCTTCGGGCTGTGCCTGAGGCAGGACTCGGAGCTCAGAGACACACACTCGCCCTGGCCCGAAGAGCCCGCTTTGAGCATCAAAACACGGCACTTGGCCTTTAATTCAGGTCCAGCAAAACGCAGCACTTCCGTTTCTCTTTGTGAGCCCAAACACACAGGACTCGCTCTCTTCCTCAAGCCCTGAGAACAGGATTTAGTCACTGTTTCTGAGTCCCAACTCTGGCCATACCAGCCTGCTCTCAGGACTCTGTAGATCGAGAAATGCTGCTAGCAAGGATTTTCTTGCTATTTTCTGTGAGAGACTTTTCTCTCTCACAGAAGAGGTAGCAGAATTATGTAAACAACCAAGCCACCTGCAACCTTGAAAAGTCTTCTTTATGGTACAGTAGAAAAATATTTTGACAATGGATGTTTTAGGATTTTAGCCAATCACCCCCAAGGGGAGGCTGATCCTTTGTCCAATTAGACTATGAAGAAAGAAGTCTATAAAAGAGTTTGTAAAATAATTAATCAATCTTGCTGCACAATTCCTGCCTGCCGGATCTTCTCTCCTCCTCCTCCTCCCTACGGCTGTGGGACAGTGATATACCCTAGGGCCTCGGCCTGCGCTAATAGGACTCCACAATGCAGGATTTAGTCTCTGCTTTTAAGCTCTGCGCCTGCTTCTGAGCCCCAGAAACGCAGCACTGGGTCTCTTTGTGAGCCCAAAACCGCTCCTGTCCCTCGGGTTCGGAGCCCCCAGAAGTGCCCGGGGCCATGGCTGGACCCCAGCTGGGCACCAGCAGCCGCTCCCTCACCCCCCGTGGGATGGGGAAGAGACCAGAGACAAAATTCCAGCTCAGAACAGTTTAAGAATGGAAACCAAGACAAATACAATCATTTGAGATTAATGACAACACATAGTAACAGTGAGAGCAACAAGAGCAGTGGTAACACTAATGAACAGGAGAGGGAGAAAAACCCCTCCACACCTGCCCTGTTATGATCCGGTTTAAACGCAGAAAAGCAAAGCAAGCTCAGTCTCTGTGCCTAAACCAGAAAGAACTTAGAAGGTTCAAAATATCCCCAGAAACGAGATTAAAACCAAACGAGGCTAGATGTTGTTGCCAAAAAAATGGATGTATTTTATTTAATAGTAGAGAGACAAAGAGAAGGGAAGAGAGAGAAATAGAAAACAGAAGGGTAGGGTGCGTGGGGAACAGGGAGAGGGGTTGGATGGAAGCCCATCACCCATCTGAGGGTGCCAATGACGTCTCGTTGCTCCCCTCCATCCGCCCTGCCGGTGGGGAGGGTCCCCCGTGGGCGCCGTGGCCACGCCGCCACACGCTGCCCCAGCCGAAGGGTGCAGAATTCCGTGGGTTAATGCACACTTTGGGCCAGCTGGGAACGCCCACGTGCCTCTCTTGCAGGGGCCGGCTTGACGCTGTCCCTTGCAACACTGAGGGTCTGCTGCATCATCTCTGGTGCTCTGGTGCAGGGTCTGGGGGCCCCTGTGCTGGGCCATGTCACCCCTTCTGCTGTGGATGAGCTTCCTCCCCCCGGTGAGGACCCCGCAGCCGGGCTCTGCACAGTGCAGGATGGGCAGTCACTGCGGCTGTGACCACCGGCTTTTCCAAGGTACCCAAAGCCTCTCCTCCCTCCACCCCTTGGTGCCAGCCCGGGCAGCTGATAGCCCTGGGGCTGTGCTCCTCATCTTGGAGGTGTTAAGCCTGAGCTCCGTGAATATCCCCAGCCCTGAGCTGTTACTTTATCTTACCTTCATCAGCGAGCAGTGTCAGGCCTCGGGGCCCCATTCAGGGTGTGGGAGTCTTCTGCAGTTTTTGTAATACAGTTTTAAAAGTCTTTTAAGAAAATGTTTGAGTCATAAAACATAATATTTCAGTCTTTGAAACCCCTCCCTTTAACGTTATAAATCCAAAATCTAATCCAGAGCACCAGAATCTCCCACTGTGGGGGATTTCCATATTCCTGTTGCTTTCTCTGTGTTCTGTCCTGGGGATTTGTGGACTGAGGGAGGCACTGGCCACTCCTCTGGCCAAGGGGAAGGCTCCTGTGCTATTCCCATGAAGAGAACACCTGGAATTACTGCCCTGGGAGCCCAGTCCGGTCTTTCCAGTGACTGGGGGGCACCCAGAGGGTCTTTACATGAAATGAAAATGAGACCCCGGCCCAGTGCATTGACAGCAGGATTGGACACTCCTGGCCAAGGTGACCAGTCCATGGGAGTTGGACCGGTGACGATCCAGGGGGGATTTTAAGTTGGATACTTGCAGATTTCATCGTGCAGAAGCTCCAATTCTTTTTGGCACCTCTTGTTTAAATGTCTCCCCACTGGAAGAGGTCAATTAGTCTTTTTAATGACCTGACTGCCAGAGGCAGGGAAAACCAATCAGCGTTCCCTGAACGCCTCCATCACTTCCATGTCCACCTGCAACGAGTGGCCGATGGGCAGGAGCCTGCCCAGAACAGGCTCAGAGATGGGGCTTTCAATGCAAACCATTCCATCATTCCATGATCTCTGCCTGTATTAATGTTGCACTGTTCCCTCTCAAATTTAAATTCCCAAATTTAGATGATTTATTCAAGGAATCATTTTTAAATTATTCAGGAATAAAAAGGGAAGCATCAAACATACAAGAATCATTCCTACACCCACCAAACCATTCTTAACTGGAAGCCTGTTCCCTCATCTCCGCCCTTGTTTTGCTTTCCTGGAAAACCTTGTGATCCCAGAGTCTCTCAGAGCGATGTACTGGCATTACTGGAAGGTTCGCTCTGTCAGAGAGCCTGGGGGGTTTACAGCACTTGTTCCTCTGCATCTTTATCCTTTCATCAGCTTTCCCCTGGAACAGTGCTGTGAGAGAAGCTTGGAATTACTAGAAATGGATCAGGTTCACATCTTTTCCCCACCATTTTTCAACTGTTTTGAAATTCCTGGAATTACCCTCAAATGTGCCCAGGAACACTGCTGTGAAAGGATCAATGAGAAGAACAGCCAGAAAGCAGAAAACCACCTCCAGCAGCAGCCACAATGATCCCATTTCTCTTCTTACCTGGTCCTGCCAGAGCTCCCAACAGCCATTCCCATTCCAAAACAAGAGCTATGGAAGGCATTCCTGCTGTCCGTGAGGGTGAGGTGGCAGTTCTGGATGTTCTTTGCTGTGGAACCAGACAACAAACAGAGTGTAAATGATCCTGGTGGTCCCTTCCAAGCCAAACCAGCCTCGATTCCATGCGTGGATCAGCACCTGTCCCAGCTCCATTCCAGAAACCTCCTCCCACTAACCCAGAACTTTCCTTTTTCTGCTCAACATCAGGGATTTGCTGCCGAGTGCCCCGGGCAGGGGAAGCCTCAGCATTCCCTGGGACGCCTCAGCCTTCCCTGGGCTGCCTCAGCATTCCCTGGGACGCCTCAGCCTTCCCTGGGACCGCAGCATTCCCTGGGCTGCCTCAGCATCCCCTGCGCTGCTGTTCCACGCCCATCCCGTGGTCCAGCGCCGTTCCGGGCTGCAGTGCCGGGCTCTCCCCACGGGGCGGCAGCACCGGGAGCGAGCAGCCCCGGCCGGTCCCGCTGTCTCGGGGCAGCTGCGCCTTTAACCCGCCCTGAGCCGGCGGGGCCGTGAACACAGCGGGCACAAACCCCACCGCTCCCCTTTATTTCACCCTCAGAGGCACAGGATCGCAGCATTTCCTGGGCTGCAAGGGACCCACAGGGAGCATCGAGTCCAAATCCTGGCCCTGCACCCCAAGAATCCCACCCTGTGCCCGAGAGCCTTGTCCAGACCCAAACTCTGCCCCCAACACCCTGAAAACACAGCGGGGCTGGGAGAAGGATGACCATGGAGGATTTTTTATATAGATCTCCTTGTACGATTGTTATATAGTATCATTAGATAGTCCAGCAATCAATATCTTCCTTATACCTCGTTATAGATAATCCAATAATCAATATGTTCCTCACACCTTGTTATAGATAATCCAGTAATCAATATGTTCCTTACACCTCGCTATACATTGTTACACGTCGCCTTCCCGGCGGCAGCTCCAGTGACCGACCAGGACCCCTCCTGACCCCCCCTTCCCATTCCCGCAGTCAGACCAGGTTTCCTTCCCGGCTCCACCCCAGGATTCCCGCGGCAGTCTCAGGTGTCTCTTTCTTTCCACAAAGCAAATTCTTCACAGCAACACAGAACCAGCCCGAGCTGGCCCCTCCGGCGAGCACCGATCAGCTCATTCTTACCCCAAACTGTTCATTCTCTCCCCTGCAGATTAACCCAGATTTTACCCCAAAATGTTCATTTTGTCCCCTACAGAATCCACCCCGGAGCGACGCCTTGGGCCCCGCACGGATGAGGCAGCTCCGGTGCCCCGTGCCTGCAGCTCCCCCGCTGTGCCAGGACAGCAATCCCTGGGCCAGGACACTCATCCCTGGGCCGGAATACCGATCCCCCGGGGCCCCTGCCGTTCGCTCGGGGCTGTCCCCGTTCCCCGCTCACCTCCAAGCCCGGAGCAGCCGCCCCGGTGCCCCCGGCCCGGCCGCGCTGCTCCCCGGGCTCCCCGCCATTGCCGCTCCTGGCGAGGAAGGGCGGAAGTCACCGGTACCGCACCGATGCGGCGATCGGGTCCGTGGCTATTCGACCTTCCCAAGATGGCGGCCGGAAGGACCCCGCTCCGTCTATTCGACTGCCTGAATGCTCCCGCCTGCCCCAGGCGCCGCTGACCCCACAGTCGGTGTCCGCATAGCGGGAAACGCCTCAGAAAATTGCGTGCAAGCGCTGGGCTGGCGCCGGCATCGGCGTCACGTTCAGGCAGCCGAGTAGACGCAGCTTGGGGGGGGGGAGGGGGGGGGAGGGGGGGCTTTCCCTGCCGCCATATTGAGAAGGTCAAAGAAGCCTCGTGAGATGCCATCTTTAGTGTGGCAATCACGTGACTTCCGCCCTTCGCCGCCATCTTGGGTGCTGGCAGAAGCCACTTCCGGTCGAGCCGCCATCTTTAGTGTGGTGCATTTAAGCCCCCCCTCACAAGGGCTTCTGTCTAGTCGGCTGCCTGAATCCGGCCCGGACTCCGACACCGATCTCGCGCTTTCCGCGCGATTTTCCGCGGTGCTACCCGGTGCGAGGACACGGCTGGTGGGGTCAGCGGCGCCAGAGGCGGGCGACGGCTCCGCGACCGGCGGCAGGCATCGGCAGGGACACCTCTCGCAGGGGGCCTAGTGCGTCCGCCATCTTGAGTGTGGCGGAAGTGGCACCAGCCCTCGTCAAGGTCCTGGCAGGTGATAATAAAGCGTCACTTAGGCCGTCCCGAGAGCGCGGAACTGCGCCTTCCTTTCCGAGCCGCCCGCTTGAGAGCGGCACATTGGCATCTCTATTCCAACCGTGCCCGCCCGGTGCCTCCCGCCCGGGTCGCGCTGCGACCGCGCCTCTGCTGCCCGGCAAAACCGGCCCCGCCGGGCCGCCCCCCGCGCTGTCATTCCCCGCGGTCACCGCCCCGCACGGCGCCCGCTCCTTTCCATAGCTGTGGCCCCGCTCATGCACGGCCGTGTCCCTCGGCTCCGAACCGCCCTTCGCCCCTCCCCTCCGCTGACAGACCCGGCCCCGCTCGCTCCCGCTCCTTGCCACGCTCGGCAGCCACCGAGGCCGCCGCCCTCTCGGCTCAGCCGGCACCGGGCGGCAGCAGCGCCGCCCAGCTCAGCCCGGGGGCAGGCACAGAGCACAGGGAAAAGCCGGCTCCGGGCGCTCTGCAGCTCCTGCAGCCCGAGCGTCTCGGCTCCTGCGGCCAGGCGCTTGCTGCTTTCCTTCCTACAGAAAAACGCCGGCTCCTTATTCTCAAAACCTGCGGATCTCTATTCCCAGCTTCTTATATTGCTGTATGCGACAGAGTAGACAGAGAGGGCTGGCTTATTTCCAAATGAATTTACATCTAAATCAGTAGCATTTGCCTATAGACGTAAAAGTGAAGAACTTAACAGGTTTTAGTATTCTGCACACAGCCCTCGCTGGGAGGAATGGTAAAAAGTTAAAAACAAATGAAATTTTAAAAGTAGAAAGTTAGAAACAAAGTTACAACGGCAGAAATTTAGAAACAAACAAAGAGGTAAAATACAAGAAACAAACAAATTTCTAAAGGGAGAAAGTTGAAAACAAACAAAGTTAGAAACAAACAAACAAAAAAATTAGAAACAAACAAAATTAGAAAGGTAGAAATTTAGAAACAAAGTCAGAAAGGCAAGTGTTGAGCCTTTGACAGGGTACCCCTCCTTCTCGGACCAGGGTGAAAGAGCAGAGGAGGCTGCTGTTCTGCTGAGTTCTTTATTTCACGGTCTCACAGCTGTCTTGAAGGCAGAGTTCGAATGGGGTTACATGATACAGCCAAGCAGCAGCAGCAGGCAAAAACAGCTTCTTCTATATGCTCCATACACTCTATTTTTTCTTATAGAAGTGTGGATTCCATTTGTTCATTGACCAGTAAGATTAACACACGGTTCTAGTTTTCCTTAAACCCATCCTGGTCTAATTCTAACAGTCGTAAGCCTCACACAAGTGTCATCTGCCCTTGTTCCATAAGGAATCTCTCTACAGACAGGGAGTTGTCACCGGCCCCGTGCTCATGGGCTGCAGGGGACACCTGCACTGAGGAGGAAATGGAAATGGGAAAGAGGGAACTGCAACCTGATGGGACGCACCTCTGGCACCACATTTCCTCTTCTTCCTGCTGTCCTGGAAAACCCCAAGTAAATCCGGTCCCTCAGACCTTGCACCCCTGAACACCAGGAGAGCCGGTGCTTTACCCAGATCCCAGTGCCCTGCACGGCTGCGCTGACACGAGCACAGGCCGATCGCTCCGCCCAGCACCATCCCTCATTTTCTTCCCATTGCTCCCCAAGCGTCCCCAAACCACCCCAGCGTGTCTGTGCCGGGGCCAGGGCCTGCCCCGAGCCCGACCAGAGGCTGTCACCCAGCCCTGCACCAGCTCCCACCCCCGGGTGA
The DNA here is from genome assembly GCF_965178545.1 of Coloeus monedula. NCBI lineage: Eukaryota > Metazoa > Chordata > Aves > Passeriformes > Corvidae > Coloeus > Coloeus monedula. Next base: position 147,939 of record NW_028120689.1, on the reverse strand, counting down.
GCTGGGAATGCACTGAGAGCTCGGCTCCCCGGGCTCCCCAGCACCCAAACTGGTCCTCAGACACACAGAAATGCCCAACCTGCCCCTCTGGGCACAGCCAAACACCACAATTCCATCATCCCCAAGCAACTCTGGCACTTGCCTCTTCACCTCCGCCCATTTCCAGTAGCCGGGGCTAGGACCGGGCTGTCAGAAATAGCATTCCCTAGGCAGTTCATCCCAGCACAGAGGAGAAGAGGAGCCTGTCCCTGACCCACACCATGGGCAGGACAAGGGGGGCCCTAGCTGGCTTTGCCTACTCCAGCACCAAAGCTCTTGGTCCCAAAGATGGGGCGAGTTCAGTGGTTTTTCCTGTCCTGAAAGAGAGCAGAAAAGGGAAGTTAATCCCACTGTGGAATCCAAGACTCCTGCATTTCCTATTTCTGCTCTGATTGCTCACCGTGGAGTTTTATCCATGGAAAAAAAAGGAGAATGACACCATATCAAATAAAAAGTTGATTAATCCACGTAGGGGCTGTGGACAGGATACAAAGGAGCTTTTCCATGATTTTGGGGCTTGAAGAGGGACTGAATTTCCCTCAAAGCTGGGAAGGGCCTGAGGATAATAAAGCAAGGGAGCAGCTTCATCTCTCCCTGGCAGAGAGCTCGGGGCTCCATTATGGATACAAATCAATCCCAGCAGGATTTCAAAGGGTTTCTTTAGGATGTCAGGTCCCTCTTTATCAGATCCCTGCTGGGATTCAGGGCCTGCCTGGTCACGGGGTGCTTTGATAAGGGCTGGATTTAAATCCCAGATCTGAGAACAGACATGAAAGGTCCCTGGGTTTCTAGGGGGTTGAAAAACTCAAGCTGGATTCGCTGCAGAGCTGAAAAATCAGGGTAAGAGAGAGCAAGGAGTGGCCAGCAGGCCCAGGCTCCTGATCACGCCCCTGGGATCCATGGGATCCATAGGATCCACGGCCTCTGGCACGCTGCTCCAGCACCCTGCAGGGTGACTGACAGCCGGGCAGGGGAAGGAGCCACCAGCAGCTCTGCCATGTGCACCATCATTCACCTTGCACGTGGCCTAAACAGCCACCAAGCACTGATGGACTGACTGAGCCGAAAATATCGGAGAGATCTCAGTTTGCACTCCAAATTCCCTGCAGCCTGTTCCCTTCCTGATCCATCCCTTGAAGCAGCAAGAGTGGAATTCCTTCCATCGTTGCTCTTTCCCTCCTGTTTTCCACTCAACAAGAAAAAGAGCAGCCACGTGAACAGGAGTAAAAGCCCCAAACCCACAAAAAAGCACATTCTCAGCATCACTAATCCCTGCCAAACTGCCAGGAACCTTCCAAAACTACATCCAAGCTTGGAAACAGGGATCCAGTTGTTTGTTTAAGCAGCTATTGATCCAGTCTCTTCCAGCTAATTAAACTATTCACTATTTAAACTCATTAAACTGCTCATCCTGCTCCTGGCAGCCAGAGGCAAAGAAGAAATCGTGTCTAGATTAAATGGTGTTGGTGAATGTGCCCATCCCAGTCCTTGGAGAGGTTGGAATTGCATCCCTGTTCCTCTGATCTCTTTTCCTTCCTTTTTCTTGGAGTGATTCCCACCCGGATTCCTCAGCTCCAGCTCTCTGAGCAGCCTCAGGGGGAGCATTTCATCCCCTTGGAGCCAACTCCATTTGTTGCATCCTTCATGCCTCAACCACCCCTAAAAGCAGGCAAGTGCTGATGGGCAGTGCAGCTGCTTCCACTTGGGAATGTTTCCAGTGGAACAGGGAGGGAATTCTGAGAAGCTTCCACCCACTGCACGTTATTGCTGGATAAGAGGTGAGGCAGCAAAGGATCAACAAAGGGAGATTTCAGCAAGACAAAGTCCAGACAGAGAGGCTGCAAGTGTGGCTGGGGCTGCTAAACTGGGAAAACTGCAAGGTCAGGCTGTGGGAACATGGATTATACTGAGGTCTGGAACTGGTGTTGGGAAGAGAGGGAGAAGGAGAAGGAGGAGAAGGAGAAGGAGAAGGAGAAGGAGAAGGAGAAGGAGAAGGAGAAGGAGAGAAAGAGCCCAAAGTAACTGCACAGTGAATTTCCTTACCATGAGCCAGGCTCATTCCCTGAGCTGACCAATATCTCCGAGCTCCCCTTCATGGCACAGCCCTGCCAGTAAAGAACAGAAGTTCCTGCTGCTCCCACTGGAATTCTGTAGCGTGCCTGGCATTCCATACGTTCTGCTGCCTGAGAATTCCTGCAGCCGTCCTCGGGAAGAGCAGTTCACTGCCACAGGAGGAACAAGAGGAAAGCAGCTGCCACTCTCAGGTTCTGTGCCCTGTAAAAAGTAAAACCAGATAAAGATCAAAGCTCCATAAAGCTGGAACCATCTCCAACCTCGGGACAGCACTTCTGTGGGAAAAGCGTAGATGGGCAATTAGGAAGGAGATCATCATGCAAATGGGTAAGGGGGGGAATTAAATTCTGCTGCTTTCTGATTGAGGCCTGCTTCAATTTGCAGCCTTTATAATATCAGTTTAATGGGACTTTTTGTGCTTTTAAGAGGTTTTTATTAGCTGGGGGTTGTCCCTGCCTGGACTGAGGCACAGCACAATGAGTCTCCTGCCTCCTGAAGCCGTGTCATTATCCCAGCATCTGAAATTAAAAACCAGCACTCTGGGAAACCTCTCTACTCTGAGGAGAAGTGTGAGGAGCGTTTGGGTCTGTGGAAAGCCTGGAACAGCTCTGAGAGACACCAAACATCCTGTGGATCCCAATAAACAGCAAAACATTCCAGCAGCTCCTTCCAACACCGCCCTTGTAGGGAACTCTGTCACCCCAGTGGGTATTTGTGGGAGTAAGGAAGAAATCCCACTAATGACCTCAGTGTGATCACCTCTGGTTCGTCTGGGGATAAATCTCCTTTATCCTTCTGGGAGAATAAAGGAATCCAATGCTGCCTTAATCCCCAGCTCCTCAGAGTCTGCATTTCCAGAATCCATCTCCTGGCCCAGCATGGGAAGGGTTGTCCAGCGCTGGAACAGCTGCCCAGGGCAGTGGTGGAGTCACCAACCCTGGAAGTGCTCATAAAATACATGGATATGGCACTTGAGTGTTCATAAAATACCTGGGGAAATACATGGGTAAATATAGGGATAAATTCATGGGTAGATACGTGGATAAACATATGGATAAATGTATATGGATAAACATATATGGATAATCCATGGATAAATATAGGGATAAATATGTAGGGATAAATATGTATGGATAAATACAGACCTTGCTTCCCTGAACACCAGGAGAGCCGGTGTTTTACCCAGATCCCAGTGCCCTGCACGGCTGCGCTGACACGAGCACAGGCCGATCGCTCTGCCCAGCACCATCCCTCATTTTCCTCCCACGGCTCCCCAAGCGTCCCCAAACCACCCCAGCGTGTCTGTGCCGGGGCCAGGGCCTGCCCCGAGCCCGACCAGAGGCTGTCACCCAGCCCTGCACCAGCTCCCACCCCTGGGAGAGCTGGGAATGCACTGAGAGCTCGGCTCCCCGGGCTCCCCAGCACCCAAACTGGTCCTCAGACACACAGAAATGCCCAACCTGCCCCTCTGGGCACAGCCAAACACCACAATTCCATCATCCCCAAGCAACTCTGGCACTTGCCTCTTCACCTCCGCCCATTGCCAGTAGCCGGGGCTAGGACCGGGCTGTCAGAAATAGCATTCCCTAGGCAGTTCATCCCAGCGCAGAGGAGAAGAGGAGCCTGTCCCTGACCCACACCATGGGCAGGACAAGGGGGGCCCTAGCTGGCTTTGCCTACTCCAGCACCAAAGCTCTTGGTCCCAAAGATGGGGCGAGTTCAGTGGTTTTTCCTGTCCTGAAAGAGAGCAGAAAAGGGAAGTTAATCCCACTGTGGAATCCAAGACTCCTGCATTTCCTATTTCTGCTCTGATTGCTCACCGTGGAGTTTTAGCTATGGAAAAAAAAAGGAGAATGACACCATATCAAATAAAAAGTGCCCTTTTCCAGCATTTTTATTCCAGGCATTAAAAGGATGCTCATTTCTCTTCTAGCATTGTTTCCCTCATTTTAGGAGAACCGTTTTCATCCCAGGCCCCACTCGTCAGTTGTTCGATCCTCTGGCACTGGATTTGGACAAAAGAAGGGACGCACCTGGACTGCAGGAAATCACTGAGAGAAACCCTTCCAAAACGTGACAGAGAAAAACAACAGGAGATGCAGGAAGACACATCCCTCATTTGCACGTCTGGAACGCTTTTCTAAAGACTTCTCTGCATCTGGATGCTCTTTGCTCTTGGCTTTCTTCACAGGAATGCATTTGCTGCTAAACACGTCTCAGACCCTTACCTGATCGGGATAAGGTGGGATGGAGATGAAGACTCCCACAGGGAATAGCCAGGGAGATGCAGGGCCTGGGAACATCAAGGACGGAGAAGAGAAGGAACAGGGATTGTTTCTCTTGTTTAGAGCCAGCAGTGCTGTGAGCTTGGAGAACACACGGCACCGCAGGGATCCAGGGCAGGAGCGGGATAACTGCGGGATAAGGGGAATCTGCTCCCACTCCAGGGCTGTGCCAGTGAAGGAGGGGAATTTTTTAGTGCCTTCATTACACACAAAAACCAAACCCAGCACCACCGAGCTGGACTTTCGTGAGCTGCAAAACAAAGCGGCCCCTGGCCTTTGGGGGAACACAACCTCACCGAGTCACGGAGCCAGGGGATGACACTTGGGAATGATCCTTGCTGCTGCCTGCAGGCAAATCAGATGAGGGAGCCACAGGAGCTGCGGGGTTTCCTGCTCTTCCTGCAACGCCATCAGGCCAGACCAGGAGACCTTTCCTGGAACAGATCTTCCCTGTAAAGGGAGCTACACCAAAGCTCAAGCCCTCATTTAGAGACCCTTGGAAAAGCAAAGGTGAGAGGGGATTACCTGGAGCCCCAGGGGACCGAGGCGCAGGCGATGAAGAAGCAGACAGCAAAGTGCTTCCACTGCTTCTCACTCCAGCAAAGGGAACATCCCTGGAATTTCATGTCCAGTGTCGCTCCCAAACCCCACAGGTGAACCCACACGTACTCCAGGACTGATCTCCTTCAAACTTCCAGCAGCACAGACTCACCGGGAGGAACTGCGATCCAAGGACACACAGCAGCAACCGTCTTCCCGCTTGCCCCTCTCTCCACATTTTCCCTTTCCAGCGGGATGCAGGTGCCACCCCCCAGAGGCAGGAAAACTGCCTTGCAATCCAGTACAAAACCCGCCTGGAAAGCCCAGGATGCCCGGAGCCAGCAGCCGTTTCTCCTGGAGCTCCTGCTGACAGGCATTTGAAGCCTGCTGTGCCTCACAGCTGCTTTTCTGCCAAGGGCATTCCCATCTTTTCTTTTTTAGCCCAAAAAAAGGTTTGCAAAGCTGAGTTTTGTGAGAAGCGCTTCATATTTGGATCATTCTTAACTTGGAGTTTCCCTTGGCACCAAAATCAGGGGCTCACCTTTTGCTTGGAGCTTGGCTGAAGTCCTCAGCAATGCCAGGGAATGTGGCCATTGGAGGCTTTGGGCAGATTTGGCTCATCTGCCTTTTTAGGCCTTGTTTCTTTCTCTCAGCTTTCCCACTGGATTGTGGCCTCCGAGGAATACGTAAAATCCCATTCCATTCCTATTCTTTCGGACAATTTTTTGTACCGTCCCTGTACAAAACGAGGCCCCCTGTTCGGATGCTTTTCCCCACCGTTCCCCGGCACTTTTATCTGCCGGTGCATTCCCTGCGTTGCTTGGGCTCTTCCCAGCTCTCTGAGCTCCTTCACAAGGCAGGAGATCGATTTGGCCCAGGAACTAAACCCTCCCGAGGAATTGTCTGATGCCATCTCCGCATTTGACACCTGATCCTTGTGCTCAAAGGATCCCTCTTTCTTCCCTTCAGCCAATTCCAAGGCTCGCTGCCCCCAGCTGCGATCAGGCCCCAGCCTGATCCCTGCAGTCTTCCCTGCCGGGATCCTGCTCAGGAATCCCTGGGCTACAAATGTAAGAATTCATTCTTCCCACCCCTGCCCACTTCAAATTCCAAAGGATTTGGTGTCTGCCTTACCCGGCTGGAGCCTGCTTCCAACTCTGTTCTTGCTGCTTCTGCTGCTTTCCAGTTCCCAGGAATTCCACCGACGGAGCGACAGCGTTTTCCAGCTCCGCCAGGATTCCCTCTGCTGCGTTTGGGTGCTGGAAGGATATCAAAACCAGGCTCTCTGGGGCTTTACTATCAGGAAATTACATCCCCGGATTTGTTTATTTCCAAATATTATCTCTTCCCAACAAAGCACTGGGCATCCAAGGAATACAGAAAGTGATGGGCTGACCACTGCTTACTCCTCTGGAATGTCAGAGCTTGGAAAAAAAGGGCACTTGAGGCTTCTCCTGGTGCTGCCCGTGAGGTGTATTTTACTTGAGAGCCCCTTCCCGTGTCTTTCCCTGTATCCACCAAAAAATCCACCCCTTCATTCCCCAGCTGCTTGCTTCCTCCCTCTTTTCCTGTATCCAACAGAATTTTAACAGGTCAATAGTCCCCTCTGCAAGAGCACCTTTCATTCCAAACCTAAGAACAAACGAATCACTTCCCTTCCACCGTCCTTATTAGGATTCCACTGAGAGCAGTGGATGGAAAATGATCCTCTCCTGGTCCCTGCTGGATTCCCGGAGCAGGGATCCTTTCCCTCTTTCCCCCCACCACGGTGCCCTCCTCCCCCTCCCGCCCCACCCCACACCCTTTTCAGGCTTTGTTCCACAGCTTTTGCCTCCAGGCCTCAGATCCTTTCGTTCTCCACGAGCTCCCAGCAGCTCCACAGCCTTCCCTCTCCCATCCCGACCATTTCTCCGGGAATGGAGCTCCGCATTTCAATTGCCTTCTCTTTTCTCTGACAATTCCCACCAATCCAGAAGACCTAAAGCTGACACAAGGAACACTCGGTGCCCACAAATCCAAACCCAGACCCGGCCATCCCCAAACCAGCAACTCCCGGACAATTTGCGTTCATTCCAACCTAACACTGAGGACTCACCCAATCCTTCAAAATTCCCAAGAAATATCCTGTTGCCTTCACAGCTCCCAGGGGATTCTGCTTCGTGCTCACACGAAGGATTTGGGACTTCCCTGAAAAAACCCGTGCAGGGCACGCTGGAATCCCCGATCCCGTGAATCCGGGGAGCGTTAAAAGCTCGGTCCAGCCTGGGCCCCCGGAAATTTTTGCCAAATATCCCCCAAGTCCTCGGGATAACAGAACTCTCTGGTACTGCATTTTTGGCATTGTAAAGCCTGGAATTCCTTTATTCCTAGTGCTGGGCTCTGCATATGGCCGAGAAAATCCCGGCCTCCACACAGACCCAGGTTCCAAACTTTTTGATACATTTCAGCAAGCCGAGAAATTCACCTTCCCTACTTCTTCTTAAGGGCATCCTTCTCTTCCCTTACCCGGCGTGCTCTCTCCCACTGGGGGTGGGTTTTCCCCTTCCCATGCTAATTAGTCCCTACTTCTAGGAGGTTTAGGTACCTTTCTTCCCTGGGACGGATTTCTTAGCACAGCTGCCGAGGCTTTGGGAGTCTCCTTTATCTTCTACTTTCTGGATCCATAAATGCCACAATCCAGACGCCCAACTTCAACAAGACATCCTTTCTACCTAAAAACACACACTCTCAACTCTTAGATCTTTTAAAGTTTTACCCCCGCAAAATTCCCCTATTTTTCCACCACTGAATTCCTCACTCCTGCTTCCAAGGATTTCTTGAATACCATGGGGCTTTTCTCAAGATTTACCCCCACGACCTTCCCTACGTGCCCACTGCTCATCACCTCATTTTTCCCTCAATGTGGTCGTTCTCCACCCCAGAGAGTTTGTCAAGTGTTGCCTCCAAAATGTTCCCCATCTCTCCACTACTCAGTTCCCCATTTTGCCTCCAAAATATTCAATCTGTCCCCTCCAGATTGCATCCACTTTTACCCCCAGCGTTTTACTTCCTCTACAATATTGATTCAACCTTTTCCACCCCAAAAATCTGCATTCTCTCCCCTAAACAGCACCTCAGCTTTTCCCTCAAAAATGCCCCAGAGGGAAACTCAGATTCAGCCCCCAAACTCCCATTTTCCTACACAAACAGTTCTTGTGGCCCCTCTCAATTCCCCCAGGCTTTCAACTCAAGGAAGAACTGGAAGCCCATTCCCTCATCTCCACCCTTGCTTTGCTTTCCTGGAAAACCTTGTGATCCCACACTTTCTCCCAGAGATCTGCTGGGAGTACTGGAAGGTTTGCTCTCTCAGAGCGCCAGGGGGCTTTACAGCACTTGTTCCTCTGCATCTTTACCCTTTTATCAGCTTTCCCCTGGAACGGTGTTGTGGGAGAAGCTTGGAACTACCAGAAATGGATCACGTTCACATTTTTTCCCCACCAGTTTTTATCTGGTTTCAGATTCCTGGAATTACCCTCAAATGTGCCCTAGAACACTGCTGTGAAAGGATCAATGAGAAGAACAGCCGGAAAGCAGAAAACCACCTCCAGCAGCAGCCACAATGATCCCATTTCTCTTCTTACCTGGTCCTGCCAGAGCTCCCAACAGCCATTCCCATTCCAAAACAAGAGCTATGGAAGACATTCCTGCTGTCCGTGAGGGTGAGGCGGCAGTTCTGGATGTTCTTCGCTGTGCAATCAGACAACAAACAGAGTGTAAATGATCCTGGTGGTCCTTCCAAGCCAAACCAGCCCGTGATTCCATGCGTGGATCAGCACCTGTCCCAGCTCCATTCCAGAAACCTCCTCCCACTAACCCAGAACTTTCCTTTTTCTGCTCAACATCAGGGATTTGCTGCCGAGTGCCCCGGGCAGGGGACGCCTCAGCCTTCCCTGGGACCGCAGCATTCCCTGGGCTGCCTCAGCATCCCCTGCGCTGCTGTTCCACGCCCATCCCGTGGTCCAGCGCCGTTCCGGGCTGCAGTGCCGGGCTCTCCCCACGGGGCGGCAGCACCGGGAGCGAGCAGCCCCGGCCGGTCCCGCTGTCTCGGGGCAGCTGCGCCTTTAACCCGCCCTGAGCCGGCGGGGCCGTGAACACAGCGGGCACAAACGCCACCGCTCCCCTTTATTTCACCCTCAGAGGCACAGGATCGCAGCATTTCCTGGGCTGCAAGGGACCCACAGGGAGCATCGAGTCCAAATCCTGGCCCTGCACCCCAAGAATCCCACCCTGTGCCCGAGAGCCTTGTCCAGACCCAAACTCTGCCCCCAAGGTCCTGAAAACACAGCGGGGCTGGGAGAAGGATGACCACGGAGGATTTTTTTATACAGATCTCCTTGCACGATCGTTAAATAATATTATTAGACAGTCCAGGAACGCATCCCTGTGCCGGGACAGCCACCCCTGTGCCGGAACACTCATCCCTGGGCCGGAATACCGATCCCCCGCGGCCCCCACCGTCCGCTCGGGGCTGTCCCCGTTCCCCGCTCACCTCCGAGCCCGGAGCACCCGCCCCGGTGCCCCCGGCCCAGCCGCGCTGCTCCCCGGGCTCCCCGCCATTGGCGCTCCTGGCGAAGAAGGGCGGAAGTCACCGGTACCGCACCGATGTGGCTATTCGACCTTCTCAAGATGGCGGCCGGAAGGACCCCCCCCCCCCCCCTCGCCCCCCCGCTCCGTCTATTCGACTGCCTGAATGCTCCCGCCTGCCCCAGGCGCCGCTGACCCCACAGTCGGTGTCCGCGTAGCGGGAAACGCCTCAGAAAATTGCGCGCAAGCGCTGGGCTGGCGTCGGCGTCGGCGTCGGCGTCGCGTTCAGGCAGCCGAATAGACGCAGCTTGGGGGGGGGGGAGGGGGGGGGGGCCTTCCCTGCCGCCATATTGAGAAGGTCAGAAAACAGTGCACACGACCGCCATCTTTAGTGTGGCAGTGACGACACTTCCGCCCTTCGCCGCCATCTTGGGTGCTGGCAGAAGCCACTTCCGGTCGAGCCGCCATCTTTAGTGTGGTACACTTAGGGCCCCCGCCGCCCCTCACAAGGGCTTCTGTCTAGTCGGCTGCCTGAATCCGGCCCGGACTCCGACGCCGGCCCCGCGCTTTCCGCGCGATTTTCCGCGGTGCTTCCCGGTGCGAGGACACGGCTGGCGGGGTCAGCCGCGCCGGAGGCGGGCGACGGCTCCGCGACCAGCGCGGCAGGCATCGGCAGGGACACCTCTCGCAGGGGGCCTAGTGCGTCCGCCATCTTGAGTGTGGCGGAAGTGTAAACCACCCTCTGCAAGGTCCTGGCAGATAATAAAATAATAAAATAAAATAAATACTGTCATATTCTAATAAAAACGTCACTTAACGCCGTCCCGAGAGCGCGGAACTGCGCCTTCCTTTCCGAGCCGCCTCCTTGAGAGCGACACGCGGGCGGCTCGATTCCGACCGTGCCCGCCCGGTGCCTCCCGCCCGGGTCGCGCTGCGACCGCGCCTCTGCTGCCCGGCAAAACCGGCCCCGCCGGGCCGCCCCCCGCGCTGTCATTCCCCGCGGTCACCGCCCCGCACGGCGCCCGCTCCTTTCCATAGCTGTGGCCCCGCTCACGCACGGCCGTGTCCCTCGGCTCCGAACCGCCCTTCGCCCCTCCCCTCCGCTGACAGACCCGGCCCCGCTCGCTCCCGCTCCTTGCCACGCTCGGCAGCCACCGAGGCCGCCGCCCTCTCGGCTCAGCCGGCACCGGGCGGCAGCAGCGCCGCCCAGCTCAGCCCGGGGGCAGGCACAGAGCACAGGGAAAAGCCGGCTCCGGGCGCTCTGCAGCTCCTGCAGCCCGAGCGTCTCGGCTCCTGGGGCCAGGCGCTTGCTGCTTTCCTTCCTACAGAAAAACGCCGGCTCGTTATTCTCAAAACCTGCGGATCTCTATTCCCAGCTTCTTATATTGCTGTATGCGACAGAGTAGACAGAGAGGGCTGGCTTATTTCCAAATGAATTTACATCTAAATCAGTAGCATTTGCCTATAGACGTAAAAGTGAAGAACTTAACAGGTTTTAGTATTCTGCACACAGCCCTCGCTGGGAGGAATGGTAAAAAGTTAAAAACAAATGAAATTTTAAAAGTAGAAAGTTAGAAACAAAGTTACAACGGCAGAAATTTAGAAACAAACAAAGAGGTAAAATACAAGAAACAAACAAATTTCTAAAGGGAGAAAGTTGAAAACAAACAAAGTTAGAAACAAACAAACAAAAAAATTAGAAACAAACAAAATTAGAAAGGTAGAAATTTAGAAACAAAGTCAGAAAGGCAAGTGTTGAGCCTTTGACAGGGTACCCCTCCTTCTCGGACCAGGGTGAAAGAGCAGAGGAGGCTGCTGTTCTGCTGAGTTCTTTATTTCACGGTCTCACAGCTGTCTTGAAGGCAGAGTTCGAATGGGGTTACATGATACAGCCAAGCAGCAGCAGCAGGCAAAAACAGCTTCTTCTATATGCTCCATACACTCTATTTTTTCTTACAGAAGTGTGGATTCCATTTGTTCATTGACCAGTAAGATTAACACACGGTTCTAGTTTTCCTTAAACCCATCCTGGTCTAATTCTAACAGTCGTAAGCCTCACACAAGTGTCATCTGCCCTTGTTCCATAAGGAATCCCTCTACAGACAGGGAGTTGTCACCGGCCCCGTGCTCATGGGCTGCAGGGGACACCTGCACTGAGGAGGAAATGGAAATGGGAAAGAGGGAACTGCAACCTGATGGGACGCACCTCTGGCACCACATTTCCTCTTCTTCCTGCTGTCCTGGAAAACCCCAAGTAAATCCAGTCCCTCAGACCTTGCACCCCTGAACACCAGGAGAGCCGGTGCTTTACCCAGATCCCAGTGCCCTGCACGGCTGCGCTGACACGAGCACAGGCCGATCGCTCCGCCCAGCACCATCCCTCATTTTCTTCCCATTGCTCCCCAAGCGTCCCCAAACCACCCCAGCGTGTCTGTGCCAGGGCCAGGGCCTGCCCCGAGCCCGACCAGAGGCTGTCACCCAGCCCTGCACCAGCTCCCACCCCCGGGTGAGCTGGGAATGCACTGAGAGCTCGGCTCCCCGGGCTCCCCAGCACCCAAACCGGTCCTCAGACACACAGAAATGCCCAACCTGCCCCTCTGGGCACAGCCAAACACCACAATTCCATCATCCCCAAGCAACTCTGGCACTTGCCTCTTCACCTCCGCCCATTTCCAGTAGCCGGGGCTAGGACCGGGCTGTCAGAAATAGCATTCCCTAGGCAGTTCATCCCAGCACAGAGGAGAAGAGGAGCCTGTCCCTGACCCACACCATGGGCAGGACAAGGGGGGCCCTAGCTGGCTTTGCCTACTCCAGCACCAAAGCTCTTGGTCCCAAAGATGGGGCGAGTTCAGTGGTTTTTCCTGTCCTGAAAGAGAGCAGAAAAGGGAAGTTAATCCCACTGTGGAATCCAAGACTCCTGCATTTCCTATTTCTGCTCTGATTGCTCACCGTGGAGTTTTAGCCATGGAAAAAAAAGGAGAATGACACCATATCAAATAAAAAGTTGATTAATCCACGTAGGGGCTGTGGACAGGATACAAAGGAGCTTTTCCATGATTTTGGGGCTTGAAGAGGGACTGAATTTCCCTCAAAGCTGGGAAGGGCCTGAGGATAATAAAGCAAGGGAGCAGCTTCATCTCTCCCTGGCAGAGAGCTCGGGGCTCCATTATGGATACAAATCAATCCCAGCAGGATTTCAAAGGGTTTCTTTAGGATGTCAGGTCCCTCTTTATCAGATCCCTGCTGGGATTCAGGGCCTGCCTGGTCACGGGGTGCTTTGATAAGGGCTGGATTTAAATCCCAGATCTGAGAACAGACATGAAAGGTCCCTGGGTTTCTGGGGGGTTGAAAAACTCAAGCTGGATTCGCTGCAGAGCTGAAAAATCAGGGTAAGAGAGAGCAAGGAGTGGCCAGCAGGCCCAGGCTCCTGATCACGCCCCTGGGATCCATGGGATCCATAGGATCCACGGCCTCTGGCACGCTGCTCCAGCACCCTGCAGGGTGACTGACAGCCGGGCAGGGGAAGGAGCCACCAGCAGCTCTGCCATGTGCACCATCATTCACCTTGCACGTGGCCTAAACAGCCACCAAGCACTGATGGACTGACTGAGCCGAAAATATCGGAGAGATCTCAGTTTGCACTCCAAATTCCCTGCAGCCTGTTCCCTTCCTGATCCATCCCTTGAAGCAGCAAGAGTGGAATTCCTTCCATCGTTGCTCTTTCCCTCCTGTTTTCCACTCAACAAGAAAAAGAGCAGCCACGTGAACAGGAGTAAAAGCCCCAAACCCACAAAAAAGCACATTCTCAGCATCACTAATCCCTGCCAAACTGCCAGGAACCTTCCAAAACTACATCCAAGCTTGGAAACAGGGATCCAGTTGTTTGTTTAAGCAGCTATTGATCCAGTCTCTTCCAGCTAATTAAACTATTCACTATTTAAACTCATTAAACTGCTCATCCTGCTCCTGGCAGCCAGAGGCAAAGAAGAAATCGTGTCTAGATTAAATGGTGTTGGTGAATGTGCCCATCCCAGTCCTTGGAGAGGTTGGAATTGCATCCCTGTTCCTCTGATCTCTTTTCCTTCCTTTTTCTTGGAGTGATTCCCACCCGGATTCCTCAGCTCCAGCTCTCTGAGCAGCCTCAGGGGGAGCATTTCATCCCCTTGGAGCCAACTCCATTTGTTGCATCCTTCATGCCTCAACCACCCCTAAAAGCAGGCAAGTGCTGATGGGCAGTGCAGCTGCTTCCACTTGGGAATGTTTCCAGTGGAACAGGGAGGGAATTCTGAGAAGCTTCCACCCACTGCACGTTATTGCTGGATAAGAGGTGAGGCAGCAAAGGATCAACAAAGGGAGATTTCAGCAAGACAAAGTCCAGACAGAGAGGCTGCAAGTGTGGCTGGGGCTGCTAAACTGGGAAAACTGCAAGGTCAGGCTGTGGGAACATGGATTATACTGAGGTCTGGAACTGGTGTTGGGAAGAGAGGGAGAAGGAGGAGAAGGAGAAGGAGAAGGAGAAGGAGAAGGAGAAGGAGAAGGAGAAGGAGAAGGAGAGAAAGAGCCCAAAGTAACTGCACAGTGAATTTCCTTACCATGAGCCAGGCTCATTCCCTGAGCTGACCAATATCTCCGAGCTCCCCTTCATGGCACAGCCCTGCCAGTAAAGAACAGAAGTTCCTGCTGCTCCCACTGGAATTCTGTAGCGTGCCTGGCATTCCATACATTATGCTGCCTGAGAATTCCTGCAGCCGTCCTCGGGAAGAGCAGTTCACTGCCACAGGAGGAACAAGAGGAAAGCAGCTGCCACTCTCAGGTTCTGTGCCCTGTAAAAAGTAAAACCAGATAAAGATCAAAGCTCCATAAAGCTGGAACCATCTCCAACCTCGGGACAGCACTTCTGTGGGAAAAGTGTGGATGGGCAATTAGGAAGGAGATCATCATACAAATGGGTAAGGGGGGGAATTAAATTCTGCTGCTTTCTGATTGAGGCCTGCTTCAATTTGCAGCCTTTATAATATCAGTTTAATGGGACTTTTTGTGCTTTTAAGAGGTTTTTATTAGCTGGGGGTTGTCCCTGCCTGGACTGAGGCACAGCACAATGAGTCTCCTGCCTCCTGAAGCCGTGTCGTTATCCCAGCATCTGAAATTAAAAACCAGCACTCTGGGAAACCTCTCTACTCTGAGGAGAAGTGTGAGGAGCGTTTGGGTCTGTGGAAAGCCTGGAACAGCTCTGAGAGACACCAAACATCCTGTGGATCCCAATAAACAGCAAAACATTCCAGCAGCTCCTTCCAACACCGCCCTTGTAGGGAACTCTGTCACCCCAGTGGGTATTTGTGGGAGTAAGGAAGAAATCCCACTAATGACCTCAGTGTGATCACCTCTGGTTCGTCTGGGGATAAATCTCCTTTATCCTTCTGGGAGAATAAAGGAATCCAATGCTGCCTTAATCCCCAGCTCCTCAGAGTCTGCATTTCCAGAATCCATCTCCTGGCCCAGCATGGGAAGGGTTGTCCAGCGCTGGAACAGCTGCCCAGGGCAGTGGTGGAGTCACCAACCCTGGAAGTGCTCATAAAATACATGGATATGGCACTTGAGTGTTCATAAAATACCTGGGGAAATACATGGGTAAATATAGGGATAAATTCATGGGTAAGTACGTGGATAAAAATATGGATAAATGTATATGGATAAACATATATGGATAATCCATGGATAAATATAGGGATAAATATGTAGGGATAAATATGTATGGATAAATACAGACCTTGCTTCCCTGAACACCAGGAGAGCCGGTGTTTTACCCAGATCCCAGTGCCCTGCACGGCTGCGCTGACACGAGCACAGGCCGATCGCTCTGCCCAGCACCATCCCTCATTTTCCTCCCACGGCTCCCCAAGCGTCCCCAAACCACCCCAGCGTGTCTGTGCCGGGGCCAGGGCCTGCCCCGAGCCCGACCAGAGCCCTGCACCAGCTCCCACCCCCGGGAGAGCTGGGAATGCACTGAGAGCTCGGCTCCCCGGGCTCCCCAGCACCCAAACCAGTCCTCAGACACACAGAAATGCCCAACCTGCCCCTCTGGGCACAGCCAAACACCACAATTCCATCATCCCCAAGCAACTCTGGCACTTGCCTCTTCACCTCCGCCCATTTCCAGTAGCCGGGGCTGGGACCGGGCTGTCAGAAATAGCATTCCCTAGGCAGTTCATCCCAGCACAGAGGAGAAGAGGAGCCTGTCCCTGACCCACACCATGGGCAGGACAAGGGGGGCCCTAGCTGGCTTTGCCTACTCCAGCACCAAAGCTCTTGGTCCCAAAGATGGGGCGAGTTCAGTGGTTTTTCCTGTCCTGAAAGAGAGCAGAAAAGGGAAGTTAATCCCACTGTGGAATCCAAGACTCCTGCATTTCCTATTTCTGCTCTGATTGCTCACCGTGGAGTTTTAGCTATGGAAAAAAAAAGGAGAATGACACCATATCAAATAAAAAGTGCCCTTTTCCAGCATTTTTATTCCAGGCATTAAAAGGATGCTCATTTCTCTTCTAGCATTGTTTCCCTCATTTTAGGAGAACCGTTTTCATCCCAGGCCCCACTCGTCAGTTGTTCGATCCTCTGGCACTGGATTTGGACAAAAGAAGGGACGCACCTGGACTGCAGGAAATCACTGAGAGAAACCCTTCCAAAACGTGACAGAGAAAAACAACAGGAGATGCAGGAAGACACATCCCTCATTTGCACGTCTGCAAAGCTTTTCTAAAGACTTCTCTGCATCTGGATGCTCTTTGCTCTTGGCTTTCTTCACAGGAATGCATTTGCTGCTAAACACGTCTCAGACCCTTACCTGATCGGGATAAGGTGGGATGGAGATGAAGACTCCCACAGGGAATAGCCAGGGAGATGCAGGGCCTGGGAACATCAAGGACGGAGAAGAGAAGGAACAGGGATTGTTTCTCTTGTTTAGAGCCAGCAGTGCTGTGAGCTTGGAGAACACACGGCACCGCAGGGATCCAGGGCAGGAGCGGGATAACTGCGGGATAAGGGGAATCTGCTCCCACTCCAGGGCTGTGCCAGTGAAGGAGGGGAATTTTTTAGTGCCTTCATTGCACACAAAAACCAAACCCAGCACCACCGAGCTGGACTTTCGTGAGCCGCAAAACAAAGCGGCCCCTGGCCTTTGGGGGAACACAACCTCACCGAGTCACGGAGCCAGGGGATGACACTTGGGAATGATCCTTGCTGCTGCCTGCAGGCAAATCGGATGAGGGAGCCACAGGAGCTGCGGGGTTTCCTGCTCTTCCTGCAACGCCATCGGGCCAGACCAGGAGACCTTTCCTGGAACAGATCTTCCCTGTAAAGGGAGCTACACCAAAGCTCAAGCCCTCATTTAGAGACCCTTGGAAAAGCAAAGGTGAGAGGGGATTACCTGGAGCCCCAGGGGACCGAGGCGAAGGCAATGAAGAAGCAGACAGCAAAGTGCTTCCACTGCTTCTCACTCCAGCAAAGGGAACATCCCTGGAATTTCATGGCCAGCGTCGCTCCCAAACCCCACAGGTGAACCCACACGTACTCCAGGACTGATCTCCTTCAAACTTCCAGCAGCACAGACTCACCGGGAGGAACTGCGATCCAAGGACACACATCAGCCACCGTCTTCCCGCTTGCCCCTCTCTCCACATTTTCCCTTTCCAGCGGGATGCAGGTGCCACCCCCCAGAGGCAGGAAAACTGCCTTGCAATCCGCTACAAAACCTGCCTGGAAAGCCCAGGATGCCCGGAGCCAGCAGCCGTTTCTCCTGGAGCTCCTGCTGACAGGCATTTGAAGCCTGCTGTGCCTCACAGCTGCTTTTCTGCCAAGGGCATTCCCATCTTTTCTTTTTTAGCCCAAAAAAAGGTTTGCAAAGCTGAGTTTTGTGAGAAGCGCTTCATATTTGGATCGTTCTTAACTTGGAGTTTCCCTTGGCACCAAAATCAGGGGCTCACCTTTTGCTTGGAGCTTGGCTGAAGTCCTCAGCAATGCCAGGGAATGTGGCCATTGGAGGCTTTGGGCAGATTTGGCTCATCTGCCTTTTTAGGCCTTGTTTCTTTCTCTCAGCCTTCCCACTGGATTGTGGCCTCCGAGGAATACGTAAAATCCCATTCCATTCCTATTCTTTCGGACAATTTTTTGTACCGTCCCTGTACAAAACGAGGCCCCCTGTTCGGATGCTTTTCCCCACCGCTCCCCGGCACTTTTATCTGCCGGTGCATTCCCTGCGTTGCTTGGGCTCTTCCCAGCTCTCTGAGCTCCTTCACAAGGCAGGAGATCGATTTGGCCCAGGAACTAAACCCTCCCGAGGAACTGTCTGATGCCATCTCCGCATTTGACACCTGATCCTTGTGCTCAAAGGATCCCTCTTTCTTCCCTTCAGCCAATTCCAAGGCTCGCTGCCCCCAGCTGCGATCAGGCCCCAGCCTGATCCCTGCAGTCTTCCCTGCCGGGATCCTGCTCAGGAATCCCTGGGCTACAAATGTAAGAATTCATTCTTCCTACCCCTGCCCAGTTCCAAAGGATTTGGTGTCTGCCTTACCCGGCTGGAGCCTGCTTCCAACTCTGTTCTTGCTGCTTCTGCTGCTTTCCAGTTCCCAGGAATTCCACCGACGGAGCGACAGCGTTTTCCAGCTCCGCCAGGATTCCCTCTGCTGCGTTTGGGTGCTGGAAGGATATCAAAACCAGGCTCTCTGGGGCTTTACTATCAGGAAATTACATCCCCGGATTTGTTTATTTCCAAATATTATCTCTTCCCAACAAAGCACTGGGCATCCAAGGAATACAGAAAGTGATGGGCTGACCACTGCTTACTCCTCTGGAATGTCAGAGCTTGGAAAAAAAGGGCACTTGAGGCTTCTCCTGGTGCTGCCCGTGAGGTGTATTTTACTTGAGAGCCCCTTCCCGTGTCTTTCCCTGTATCCACCAAAAAATCCACCCCTTCATTCCCCAGCTGCTTGCTTCCTCCCTCTTTTCCTGTATCCAACAGAATTTTAACAGGTCAATAGTCCCCTCTGCAAGAGCACCTTTCATTCCAAACCTAAGAACAAACGAATCACTTCCCTTCCACCGTCCTTATTAGGATTCCACTGAGAGCAGTGGATGGAAAATGATCCTCTCCTGGTCCCTGCTGGATTCCCGGAGCAGGGATCCTTTCCCTCTTTCCCCCCACCACGGTGCCCTCCTCCCCCTCCCGCCCCACCCCACACCCTTTTCAGGCTTTGTTCCACAGCTTTTGCCTCCAGGCCTCAGATCCTTTCGTTCTCCACGAGCTCCCAGCAGCTCCACAGCCTTCCCTCTCCCATCCCGACCATTTCTCCGGGAATGGAGCTCCGCATTTCAATTGCCTTCTCTTTTCTCTGACAATTCCCACCAATCCAGAAGACCTAAAGCTGACACAAGGAACACTCGGTGCCCACAAATCCAAACCCAGACCCGGCCATCCCCAAACCAGCAACTCCCGGACAATTTGCGTTCATTCCAACCTAACACTGAGGACTCACCCAATCCTTCAAAATTCCCAAGAAATATCCTGTTGCCTTCACAGCTCCCAGGGGATTCTGCTTCGTGCTCACACGAAGGATTTGGGACTTCCCTGAAAAAACCCGTGCAGGGCACGCTGGAATCCCCGATCCCGTGAATCCGGGGAGCGTTAAAAGCTCGGTCCAGCCTGGGCCCCCGGAAATTTTTGCCAAATATCCCCCAAGTCCTCGGGATAACAGAACTCTCTGGTACTGCATTTTTGGCATTGTAAAGCCTGGAATTCCTTTATTCCTAGTGCTGGGCTCTGCATATGGCCGAGAAAATCCCGGCCTCCACACAGACCCAGATTCCAAACTTTTTGATACATTTCAGCAAGCCGAGAAATTCACCTTCCCTACTTCTTCTTAAGGGCATCCTTCTCTTCCCTTACCCGGCGTGCTCTCTCCCACTGGGGGTGGGTTTTCCCCTTCCCATGCCAATTAGTCCCTACTTCTAGGAGGTTTAGGTACCTTTCTTCCCTGGGACGGATTTCTTAGCACAGCTGCCGAGGCTTTGGGAGTCTCCTTTATCTTCTACTTTCTGGATCCATAAATGCCACAATCCAGACGCCCAACTTCAACAAGACATCCTTTCTACCTAAAAACACACACTCTCAACTCTTAGATCTTTTAAAGTTTTACCCCCGCAAAATTCCCCTATTTTTCCACCACTGAATTCCTCACTCCTGCTTCCAAGGATTTCTTGAATACCATGGGGCTTTTCTCAAGATTTACCCCCACGACCTTCCCTACGTGCCCACTGCTCATCACCTCATTTTTCCCTCAATGTGGTCGTTCTCCACCCCAGAGAGTTTGTCAAGTGTTGCCTCCAAAATGTTCCCCATCTCTCCACTACTCAGTTCCCCATTTTGCCTCCAAAATATTCAATCTGTCCCCTCCAGATTGCATCCACTTTTACCCCCAGCGTTTTACTTCCTCTACAATATTGATTCAACCTTTTCCACCCCAAAAATCTGCATTCTCTCCCCTAAACAGCACCTCAGCTTTTCCCTCAAAAATGCCCCAGAGGGAAACTCAGATTCAGCCCCCAAACTCCCATTTTCCTACACAAACAGTTCTTGTGGCCCCTCTCAATTCCCCCAGGCTTTCAACTCAAGGAAGAACTGGAAGCCCATTCCCTCATCTCCACCCTTGCTTTGCTTTCCTGGAAAACCTTGTGATCCCACACTTTCTCCCAGAGATCTGCTGGGAGTACTGGAAGGTTTGCTCTCTCAGAGCGCCAGGGGGCTTTACAGCACTTGTTCCTCTGCATCTTTACCCTTTTATCAGCTTTCCCCTGGAACGGTGTTGTGGGAGAAGCTTGGAACTACCAGAAATGGATCACGTTCACATTTTTTCCCCACCAGTTTTTATCTGGTTTCAGATTCCTGGAATTACCCTCAAATGTGCCCTAGAACACTGCTGTGAAAGGATCAATGAGAAGAACAGCCGGAAAGCAGAAAACCACCTCCAGCAGCAGCCACAATGATCCCATTTCTCTTCTTACCTGGTCCTGCCAGAGCTCCCAACAGCCATTCCCATTCCAAAACAAGAGCTATGGAAGACATTCCTGCTGTCCGTGAGGGTGAGGCGGCAGTTCTGGATGTTCTTCGCTGTGCAATCAGACAACAAACAGAGTGTAAATGATCCTGGTGGTCCTTCCAAGCCAAACCAGCCCGTGATTCCATGCGTGGATCAGCACCTGTCCCAGCTCCATTCCAGAAACCTCCTCCCACTAACCCAGAACTTTCCTTTTTCTGCTCAACATCAGGGATTTGCTGCCGAGTGCCCCGGGCAGGGGACGCCTCAGCCTTCCCTGGGACCGCAGCATTCCCTGGGCTGCCTCAGCATCCCCTGCGCTGCTGTTCCACGCCCATCCCGTGGTCCAGCGCCGTTCCGGGCTGCAGTGCCGGGCTCTCCCCACGGGGCGGCAGCACCGGGAGCGAGCAGCCCCGGCCGGTCCCGCTGTCTCGGGGCAGCTGCGCCTTTAACCCGCCCTGAGCCGGCGGGGCCGTGAACACAGCGGGCACAAACCCCACCGCTCCCCTTTATTTCACCCTCAGAGGCACAGGATCGCAGCATTTCCTGGGCTGCAAGGGACCCACAGGGAGCATCGAGTCCAAATCCTGGCCCTGCACCCCAAGAATCCCACCCTGTGCCCGAGAGCCTTGTCCAGACCCAAACTCTGCCCCCAAGGTCCTGAAAACACAGCGGGGCTGGGAGAAGGATGACCACGGAGGATTTTTTTATACAGATCTCCTTGCACGATCGTTAAATAATATTATTAGACAGTCCAGGAACGCATCCCTGTGCCGGGACAGCCACCCCTGTGCCGGAACACTCATCCCTGGGCCGGAATACCGATCCCCCGCGGCCCCCACCGTCCGCTCGGGGCTGTCCCCGTTCCCCGCTCACCTCCGAGCCCGGAGCACCCGCCCCGGTGCCCCCGGCCCAGCCGCGCTGCTCCCCGGGCTCCCCGCCATTGGCGCTCCTGGCGAAGAAGGGCGGAAGTCACCGGTACCGCACCGATGTGGCTATTCGACCTTCTCAAGATGGCGGCCGGAAGGACCCCCCCCCCCCCCCCCCCCGCTCCGTCTATTCGACTGCCTGAATGCTCCCGCCTGCCCCAGGCGCCGCTGACCCCACAGTCGGTGTCCGCGTAGCGGGAAACGCCTCAGAAAATTGCGCGCAAGCGCTGGGCTGGCGTCGGCGTCGGCGTCGCGTTCAGGCAGCCGAATAGACGCAGCTTGGGGGGGGGGGAGGGGGGGGGGGGGGGCTTCCCTGCCGCCATATTGAGAAGGTCAGAAAACAGTGCACACGACCGCCATCTTTAGTGTGGCAGTGACGACACTTCCGCCCTTCGCCGCCATCTTGGGTGCTGGCAGAAGCCACTTCCGGTCGAGCCGCCATCTTTAGTGTGGTACACTTAGGGCCCCCGCCGCCCCTCACAAGGGCTTCTGTCTAGTCGGCTGCCTGAATCCGGCCCGGACTCCGACGCCGGCCCCGCGCTTTCCGCGCGATTTTCCGCCGTGCTTCCCGGTGCGAGGACACGGCTGGCGGGGTCAGCCGCGCCGGAGGCGGGCGACGGCTCCGCGACCAGCGCGGCAGGCATCGGCAGGGACACCTCTCGCAGGGGGCCTACTGCGTCCGCCATCTTGAGTGTGGCGGAAGTGTAAACCACCCTCTGCAAGGTCCTGGCAGATAATAAAATAATAAAATAAAATAAATACTGTCATATTCTAATAAAAACGTCACTTAACGCCGTCCCGAGAGCGCGGAACTGCGCCTTCCTTTCCGAGCCGCCTCCTTGAGAGCGACACGCGGGCGGCTCGATTCCGACCGTGCCCGCCCGGTGCCTCCCGCCCGGGTCGCGCTGCGACCGCGCCTCTGCTGCCCGGCAAAACCGGCCCCGCCGGGCCGCCCCCCGCGCTGTCATTCCCCGCGGTCACCGCCCCGCACGGCGCCCGTTCCTTTCCATAGCTGTGGCCCCGCTCACGCACGGCCGTGTCCCTCGGCTCCGAACCGCCCTTCGCCCCTCCCCTCCGCTGACAGACCCGGCCCCGCTCGCTCCCGCTCCTTGCCACGCTCGGCAGCCACCGAGGCCGCCGCCCTCTCGGCTCAGCCGGCACCGGGCGGCAGCAGCGCCGCCCAGCTCAGCCCGGGGGCAGGCACAGAGCACAGGGAAAAGCCGGCTCCGGGCGCTCTGCAGCTCCTGCAGCCCGAGCGTCTCGGCTCCTGCGGCCAGGCGCTTGCTGCTTTCCTTCCTACAGAAAAACGCCGGCTCGTTATTCTCAAAACCTGCGGATCTCTATTCCCAGCTTCTTATATTGCTGTATGCGACAGAGTAGACAGAGAGGGCTGGCTTATTTCCAAATGAATTTACATCTAAATCAGTAGCATTTGCCTATAGACGTAAAAGTGAAGAACTTAACAGGTTTTAGTATTCTGCACACAGCCCTCGCTGGGAGGAATGGTAAAAAGTTAAAAACAAATGAAATTTTAAAAGTAGAAAGTTAGAAACAAAGTTACAACGGCAGAAATTTAGAAACAAACAAAGAGGTAAAATACAAGAAACAAACAAATTTCTAAAGGGAGAAAGTTGAAAACAAACAAAGTTAGAAACAAACAAACAAAAAAATTAGAAACAAACAAAATTAGAAAGGTAGAAATTTAGAAACAAAGTCAGAAAGGCAAGTGTTGAGCCTTTGACAGGGTACCCCTCCTTCTCGGACCAGGGTGAAAGAGCAGAGGAGGCTGCTGTTCTGCTGAGTTCTTTATTTCACGGTCTCACAGCTGTCTTGAAGGCAGAGTTCGAATGGGGTTACATGATAAAGCCAAGCAGCAGCAGCAGGCAAAACCAGCTTCTTCTATATGCTCCATACACTCTATTTTTTCTTACAGAAGTGTGGATTCCATTTGTTCATTGACCAGTAAGATTAACACACGGTTCTAGTTTTCCTTAAACCCATCCTGGTCTAATTCTAACAGTCGTAAGCCTCACACAAGTGTCATCTGCCCTTGTTCCATAAGGAATCCCTCTACAGACAGGGAGTTGTCACCGGCCCCGTGCTCATGGGCTGCAGGGGACACCTGCACTGAGGAGGAAATGGAAATGGGAAAGAGGGAACTGCAACCTGATGGGACGCACCTCTGGCACCACATTTCCTCTTCTTCCTGCTGTCCTGGAAAACCCCAAGTAAATCCAGTCCCTCAGACCTTGCACCCCTGAACACCAGGAGAGCCGGTGTTTTACCCAGATCCCAGTGCCCTGCACGGCTGCGCTGACATGAGCACAGGCAGATCGCTCCGCCCAGCACCATCCCTCATTTTCTTCCCATTGCTCCCCAAGCGTCCCCAAACCACCCCAGCGTGTCTGTGCCAGGGCCAGGGCCTGCCCCGAGCCCGACCAGAGGCTGTCACCCAGCCCTGCACCAGCTCCCACCCCCGGGTGAGCTGGGAATGCACTGAGAGCTCGGCTCCCCGGGCTCCCCAGCACCCAAACTGGTCCTCAGACACACAGAAATGCCCAACCTGCCCCTCTGGGCACAGCCAAACACCACAATTCCATCATCCCCAAGCAACTCTGGCACTTGCCTCTTCACCTCCGCCCATTTCCAGTAGCCGGGGCTAGGACCGGGCTGTCAGAAATAGCATTCCCTAGGCAGTTCATCCCAGCGCAGAGGAGAAGAGGAGCCTGTCCCTGACCCACACCATGGACAGGACAAGGGGGGCCCTAGCTGGCTTTGCCTACTCCAGCACCAAAGCTCTTGGTCCCAAAGATGGGGCGAGTTCAGTGGTTTTTCCTGTCCTGAAAGAGAGCAGAAAAGGGAAGTTAATCCCACTGTGGAATCCAAGACTCCTGCATTTCCTATTTCTGCTCTGATTGCTCACCGTGGAGTTTTAGCCATGGAAAAAAAAGGAGAATGACACCATATCAAATAAAAAGTTGATTAATCCACGTAGGGGCTGTGGACAGGATACAAAGGAGCTTTTCCATGATTTTGGGGCTTGAAGAGGGACTGAATTTCCCTCAAAGCTGGGAAGGGCCTGAGGATAATAAAGCAAGGGAGCAGCTTCATCTCTCCCTGGCAGAGAGCTCGGGGCTCCATTATGGATACAAATCAATCCCAGCAGGATTTCAAAGGGTTTCTTTAGGATGTCAGGTCCCTCTTTATCAGATCCCTGCTGGGATTCAGGGCCTGCCTGGTCACGGGGTGCTTTGATAAGGGCTGGATTTAAATCCCAGATCTGAGAACAGACATGAAAGGTCCCTGGGTTTCTGGGGGGTTGAAAAACTCAAGCTGGATTCGCTGCAGAGCTGAAAAATCAGGGTAAGAGAGAGCAAGGAGTGGCCAGCAGGCCCAGGCTCCTGATCACGCCCCTGGGATCCATGGGATCCATAGGATCCACGGCCTCCGGCACGCTGCTCCAGCACCCTGCAGGGTGACTGACAGCCGGGCAGGGGAAGGAGCCACCAGCAGCTCTGCCATGTGCACCATCATTCACCTTGCACGTGGCCTAAACAGCCACCAAGCACTGATGGACTGACTGAGCCGAAAATATCGGAGAGATCTCAGTTTGCACTCCAAATTCCCTGCAGCCTGTTCCCTTCCTGATCCATCCCTTGAAGCAGCAAGAGTGGAATTCCTTCCATCGTTGCTCTTTCCCTCCTGTTTTCCACTCAACAAGAAAAAGAGCAGCCACGTGAACAGGAGTAAAAGCCCCAAACCCACAAAAAAGCACATTCTCAGCATCACTAATCCCTGCCAAACTGCCAGGAACCTTCCAAAACTACATCCAAGCTTGGAAACAGGGATCCAGTTGTTTGTTTAAGCAGCTATTGATCCAGTCTCTTCCAGCTAATTAAACTATTCACTATTTAAACTCATTAAACTGCTCATCCTGCTCCTGGCAGCCAGAGGCAAAGAAGAAATCGTGTCTAGATTAAATGGTGTTGGTGAATGTGCCCATCCCAGTCCTTGGAGAGGTTGGAATTGCATCCCTGTTCCTCTGATCTCTTTTCCTTCCTTTTTCTTGGAGTGATTCCCACCCGGATTCCTCAGCTCCAGCTCTCTGAGCAGCCTCAGGGGGAGCATTTCATCCCCTTGGAGCCAACTCCATTTGTTGCATCCTTCATGCCTCAACCACCCCTAAAAGCAGGCAAGTGCTGATGGGCAGTGCAGCTGCTTCCACTTGGGAATGTTTCCAGTGGAACAGGGAGGGAATTCTGAGAAGCTTCCACCCACTGCACGTTATTGCTGGATAAGAGGTGAGGCAGCAAAGGATCAACAAAGGGAGATTTCAGCAAGACAAAGTCCAGACAGAGAGGCTGCAAGTGTGGCTGGGGCTGCTAAACTGGGAAAACTGCAAGGTCAGGCTGTGGGAACATGGATTATACTGAGGTCTGGAACTGGTGTTGGGAAGAGAGGGAGAAGGAGAAGGAGAAGGAGAAGGAGAAGGAGAAGGAGAAGGAGAAGGAGAAGGAGAAGGAGAAGGAGAAGGAGAAGGAGAAGGAGAAGGAGAGAAAGAGCCCAAAGTAACTGCACAGTGAATTTCCTTACCATGAGCCAGGCTCATTCCCTGAGCTGACCAATATCTCCGAGCTCCCCTTCATGGCACAGCCCTGCCAGTAAAGAACAGAAGTTCCTGCTGCTCCCACTGGAATTCTGTAGCGTGCCTGGCATTCCATACGTTCTGCTGCCTGAGAATTCCTGCAGCCGTCCTCGGGAAGAGCAGTTCACTGCCACAGGAGGAACAAGAGGAAAGCAGCTGCCACTCTCAGGTTCTGTGCCCTGTAAAAAGTAAAACCAGATAAAGATCAAAGCTCCATAAAGCTGGAACCATCTCCAACCTCGGGACAGCACTTCTGTGGGAAAAGTGTGGATGGGCAATTAGGAAGGAGATCATCATGCAAATGGGTAAGGGGGGGAATTAAATTCTGCTGCTTTCTGATTGAGGCCTGCTTCAATTTGCAGCCTTTATAATATCAGTTTAATGGGACTTTTTGTGCTTTAAAGAGGTTTTTATTAGCTGGGGGTTGTCCCTGCCTGGACTGAGGCACAGCACAATGAGTCTCCTGCCTCCTGAAGCCGTGTCATTATCCCAGCATCTGAAATTAAAAACCAGCACTCTGGGAAACCTCTCTACTCTGAGGAGAAGTGTGAGGAGCGTTTGGGTCTGTGGAAAGCCTGGAACAGCTCTGAGAGACACCAAACATCCTGTGGATCCCAATAAACAGCAAAACATTCCAGCAGCTCCTTCCAACACTGCCCTTGTAGGGAACTCTGTCACCCCAGTGGGTATTTGTGGGAGTAAGGAAGAAATCCCACTAATGACCTCAGTGTGATCACCTCTGGTTCGTCTGGGGATAAATCTCCTTTATCCTTCTGGGAGAATAAAGGAATCCAATGCTGCCTTAATCCCCAGCTCCTCAGAGTCTGCATTTCCAGAATCCATCTCCTGGCCCAGCATGGGAAGGGTTGTCCAGCGCTGGAACAGCTGCCCAGGGCAGTGGTGGAGTCACCAACCCTGGAAGTGCTCATAAAATACATGGATATGGCACTTGAGTGTTCATAAAATACCTGGGGAAATACATGGGTAAATATAGGAATAAATACATGGGTAAATACATGGATAAACATATGGATAAATATAGGGATAAATATGTAGGGATAAATATGTATGGATAAATACATGGCACTTGAGGTCATGGGTTGGTGTGACCATGGTGGTGGTTGATGTTTGGACTTGATGATGCTAAAGGCCTTTGCCAGCCTCAACAACCCCAGGATTCCATGATTTTCTGCCTTTTTCTCCTGCACTGGGGCTGAGAAACTCCTTGAGCGGAGCAGCAGTGGGAGCAGGGAGCCACAGGCTGCACATCAGAGCTCTGCAGGCACTTTTAATCCACCTCTCTTCATGTTCATGGAAGATGGCACAGGAAATCTCTCAGCCCGAAAGCATCTCCCCAGCTCTGCACACCCGGGACAAAGCCGAGGTGAATGATCCCCTCCAAGCTCCTTCCAGAGCCATTCCAGCGGCAACCAGAGGCAGCAGTTCCTAGAGAAACGGCTCCTATCCAATTCAGGAGCCTTCCCTTGGGGAGGAGGCATCCATTTCCCCTTCTACCTGTCATTCTTCTTCATTCATGGACTCAATAAGGCAGGAAATCTGGCAGGCTTGAAGTAAAAAACGAGCTGTTCACAGCAAAGAGAGCCTCAGCGGGTAAAAAAAAAAAAACAAACCCCAAACTGTTGGAATCAAGATGAAGTTAATAGGAGCAAAAATAAATAGAAACAGACCCTAAATGTAAATGAACATTACATCACCACTGGCATTTCAGCTCCTTTTCAAATACAGAAATAGCAGCAGATTTAACTTGCAGAAAGTTGCTGTGTTCACACAGCCAGAGCTGCTTCAGGGGCACAGCCCTGAACCTTCTGCTCCCCAAAACAACTCAAGACTCGAGAAAGGAGAAACAGGGATCAGGCAGAGGGGGAAAATCCCAACTTCCCGGTCAAAAGAGGTTAAGAGAAATACAATTCCATCCCTTAACCCTGTGGAGATGGGATCTGTTGGCGTTTGCCAGCTCCAGAGGAGTTCACTCCACCTCGGGCAGATCGGAGGTGAAAGCAAATAATGCAACTGCAGCCCCGGAGAAGGCTGGGCTCTTAATTGACAGAGATTCCAGAGAGAGGGAAATAACCTCCAGTACCATTTGGGCAGCAGGTTTCTCTCCCAGCTGCCACCTCAAATCCTCGAGATCCCCGTTGGCCACCCAAAATTCCAGGCACCATTTCCAGCCTGGAAACAAACTCGGAGTGCTCTCAGAGTGAGACCTTAAAGCTGGAGCACCTCAGCCCCCACACCTGCTCAATCCCTGCTCTCCCAGGGGCTCAGCCTGGAGAAAAGGAGGCTCCAGAGAGACCTTTTCTCTCTCTGGAATTCCCTGACAGGAGGGGGCAGCTGGGGGGGGGGGGGGACCCTCTGCTCCCAGGGAACAGGGACAGAAGTTCTGAGTCATTTCAGGGAGTGAAGAGTTACAGGGCAGGAAACAAAGGCAGCTGAAGAAGATCTGAGACGATTTTCCCTTATTCTTACACACCTCAGACATTCAATTTTGTCCAAGTTTGTGTCTCGAATTTAAACCCAACTCCTTCCCTGTGGGAAGGAGGAGATGATCCCGGCCTGCCATGTGCCAGAGCGAGAGTGACAGAGGGAAGGATGTTACTTGGGGAAGGGTGGCACACTGACATTTCATCGTGGCTGATATGGCAGAGAGACTTCATTTTTTTTAACAGCAAAAGCTTCAATATTTCACAAAATCTGTGTTCCCTGTGATCATTTGTAAAGCATTGTGGATGGGCTTGGCACTTCCCTGACAGAAACACTGGCAGGGCTCTGCCTGGAGGGATCTATAATTGGAGATGGGAAGAGTGGATGGGAGGACAGAGATGCAGCAGAGGGAGATCAGAAAGAGAATTACGAATTCTTTCATTATTTTCTGGATTTTTTGGGTTCTTTTAATGTGATCCATTTTAAATCCAGGCTTAAGATCTGATTCAACTTCAGATTTTTTTTGCTGCCCAAACTTTCTTCTGTCCCTGGCCGGAGCAGTGTCATAGGTTAGCAAGCATAGTCCCGGAAGGGACGTCCTTGCTAAGGGGTGCTTACAGTTTCCTCTGGGAACTGATAGAACCTATCAGCTGGCCAGTTTGAATATGGACAATTCTCTAAGCCACTTAAAGTTGTGAACACCTCTGTGATCCACATTTAAGAATAGGCAAACTCCCCCTCCAAGCTCTCTCTCATTTCCGGCGCTGGCACAGGTGGCTGCAGGCCTTGTGTGGGGGCCAGCGGGCCCGGCCAGGCCCTGCTTGGGCCAGGCCGGGCCGGGCCACGGCCATCCTGGAGCCATGGACCTGTTCCAGCCGTGGAACCCCCCCCACTGCCTTGCCGTGGGCAGCCGGAGCGGCTCGGCTCTCCCCCCTCTCCACTGCGATAAGAAAAATTCAACATTCCAGCTGCAAAGCTGCAAGGCCGAGGTGAGATTAACCCTTTTACTGCTGTGAAGAGCTGAAAACCTGAGGGAAGAGAGAGAGGAGATGCTTAAAGCTGAAATTCTGTTGTGAAGCTATGATATATCAGAGTATCCTGTTGTAATTCCATGAAGATATGGGGGGTGGAGTGTTCAACTCGTAAGCAAAAGCACCTGCGCCGAGATAGGCAGATGCTGACGCAGCTGTAATTTCATGAGAAGTTTGGACAGGGAGAGATGAACCAGATGAGGACTTTTGCTCTAAACGGGAAAGGAGAAAACCTCAGTCCCTAGAGATGAACCAGATGAGGACTTTTGCTCCAAATGGGAAAGGAGAAAACCTCAGTACCTAGAGATGCTCCCAGAGATAGTCTTAACGATGAAGATGATGAAGACCCTTTGCTCCCAGGGAAGGAGAAGGGCCTCTGGTTTTGTTTCTGAATGGCTCAACCTTAAAATTGTACCCCAAGAAACTTCAAGAGTGGACCCTCGAAAGCAGTTGCGGGAAAAGCTGCAAGTTGGGGGAAAGGACTCACACGCAGGCAGAGAGACTCCTCTTCCTAAATGGACTGAACAATATTTGGAAGTGGGCGGCTCTCTCGTTGTGATAATGTTTTCATAGCATGAGCAAGAAGAGACTCCTCTTTCTAAATGGACTAAACAAGGTTATTATGGAAGTGGTAAACAGACTGAACATCTCAAGGGTTGTCTTTTTACATTGTCAGTGGGAGAAGGGAGGAAGGTGGGGGAAGGAGGAGAGTTCTGAAGGTGGTATAATTTTTTTTTCTTCCCTCTTTTAGGTCTGTTAATAAACTTTATATTCTTTCAAGTTTGGTGCCTGCTTTGCATTTCTCCTAATTCTTATCTCACAGCAGATAAACAGTAATGAGTATTTTGGACCAAACCACTACAAGCAGAAAACCAAAATTTCAAAATTCCTCATGAAATAAATAGGAGGGTGGTGTGGGAACAGCCTCACTTTCCCAGGTGGAAACACTTCCCTCCGGGTTTATCATTCTGGGAACAATTCTGGCCCAAAGAAGGGGAAGCACAGAGTGGCACTGCCAGGGTGTGACACGGCCAGGGCACAAGGAGGCCCTGGGTTCTCCTCCAGGTTTGTTTGTGGAAGGTTTGGGGTGGTTTGGGGTGGCTGAAGGGTTTCTGACAGCATTAATTGGGAGTCAATCCCCCTACGGATCCCCATTCCCAGTTCTCCCAGGAAGCTCCTGCAATGGTCTCTAAGGGGTTAATGGAATATCTGCTTTTCCCTGCACGGATGACGGGGCCCAAAGCACTTCCCTGGCCCTGCAGGAGCCCCAGCACTGAAAATCCCCGAGCAACACCTCGGAGCTGCCACAGGCACCCAGACAGAAGGGGAAGGTGCCCGTTCCCTCAGCTCCCGGCTGCCAGATGGGGGAATATTTTGGGCTTTTGGGAAAAGCGTTGGGTTTCCACCTTTTCCCTGCGTGTGAGGAAGCGCCTGGCACCAGGGAATGCTCTGCTGAGCTGGGAGGCCCCGGCATTCCTGGAGAGAAATCTTTAGGATTAGGTGGGGGATTACACCACCTGCTCCCTTTCCCTGTGGCTGGGGGCACCAGGCTGAGGGCACAGCGGGCGGGATGTGCCGGAGACCCAAATCCCACTGGAACCACGGCGTTTTCCATCCCCTTGGGTCCAATTCCGGGCAGGAGCAGCACCTGGAGGACAAAGCTGCGCGGCAGCCGAATGCCGGGTGACAAAACCCCTGAAAAACAGGCTTGAGGAAGTGGCTGGGTGGAAGGGTGAGCTGAGGGAGGTGGTAATTAGAGCACTGGGGGAAGGTGGTAATTAGAGCACTGGGGGAAGGTGGTAATTAGAGCACTGGGGGAAGGTGGTAATTGGCTCTGCTGCTCACCGTGGCTCAGCCTTGAGCTGTCACTCACCCACTCCTGGAGCCTGTGGAACATGTTCCTGTCCCATCTGCGAGGGAAACGCTTCCCCTTCCCTCTTCCTGCAAAAGCAGAGGAATCCTTGTCCCTGGATGACCAAGGCCGGGCCAGGGGTGGAGATGCCATCCCTGCAAGGCTTCAAAAACCGTGGATGTGGCGCTGGAGGACAGGGGTGGCTGGGGAGCGTGCTGGTGGGGCTGGGTTGAGGGTTGGACTTGGCGATCCCAAAGGTCTTTTCCAGATATTCTCCTGCAAATGGAATGTTTATATAATAAAGCACACAATTTGGAGCTCGTTAAACAGTTATATTTCAGTCAAAACTCTGCACATAATCTCTTCATGAGGGGTTTTGAATTCCACCTCCCCTCTGCAGCAGCGATCCCGTGATTCCAACACGGATCTCCAGTCCCCTTTGGCATTTTCTGATTTCCAGGCAACATCTCATGGCCTCAAAAGCCTTGGTAGACTTAATCAAAGCTGGGCTGAGTCTAAAGTGGACTCGAGCACAACGTTCAGGTGCAATGGATGCTGCTGGAATGGGGGCTCTAATGCCAGGTGTCACATCCTCCCAAACTTCCAGCTCCCGGAACTAGAAAGGAGCTTTAATGGATGGAAAAGAAATCCCCAAACCACAACCTGAGAATGAGTTAATGACTTGGAAATCACCGGGAAGGGCAAAGCGTGGGGGCTGGAAGTCAAAGGGGTTCAGAGTTGGCCTCAGGTGCTGGTGCAAGGATGACACGAGGAGGGGAGGTGGAGGTTGCACTGGTTCCTCTCCCGAGGCAGCCGATGGCATTCCGCAGTGGGAAATGCAGGGAAAAGAAATCCAAAATTCAGAACTGGCTCAGGAGAGCCAGCAGCTGCCTGGGAACACCAGCGGGAGCAGAGACAAGGAGCAGGACAAGGAGAAGGCAGGAAAGGAGAAGCCACTCGGGCTTCTGAGATGGCTTCCAGGGGAGGGGGAAGGGAGCCCTTCCCGTGCCTCAAATACCGGGAGCACAGCAGCAAAGGGATGTGTGCGACAGGGATGTGCAGGACCGGAGGGCACCGGCTGGAATCTCCCTGGACACAGGTGATGCAGCTCCCTCAGGGCACACCTCACCCCAGCCAGGGTGCAGGGATGGCTCTGCCCAGGCTCAGCTGCGCCTCTGGAAACGCCAAATCCCAGCTCCCTGCCCTGGAGCTGCCTCCTTCCTGCCGGGAAAGGAAAAGCAGGACTGAATTTTCCAGGTCCCCCCCACCTGGTTCTGTCTCAGCTTTGAGCTGGAACTTCCTCAAACCTCCCAAGCCAGTCCCAGCCTTTCCCACCAATTTCCTCTGTGGAACCTAAGCAGCCGCACCTCCCTCTCTCTAAATAATCAGAACATTGGCAGGGCTGCTCTCTCCACACTTTAATTCTCTCCACAGTTCAATTTTCTCCTTTCAGAGGTATTAGGAGCTGTTTGCACTTCAGTTTTTTCAGGCTCTGTGCTTTGCTCCTCTGTTCCCAGGCACCAGTTCTCCCTGAGCTGCTCCCTACCTTGTTTAAGAGTTCATTTGTTTGGAGCTCCTTGGAAGCAGCCGCAGGCACTGAGGAGATGCCAATTAGTGTCAGGGCAGTTAACTGGGGGGGGGGGGGAAGGAAACAGGACTTTAAACTGCTCCAAGGTCTGTTCCTCCTGCACTGGGAAATACAGGGAGCACCTGAGCTGCTCAGCTGGGCTGCTTTAGGGTGCAGAGGTGAATTTGGAGCTGATTTATTTGGGGTGCTCAGCAGATGTTGGCCATGATCTCTGCACGTGCAATCCCAGCTGCTCTGCCAGGATGGAGCCTTCCTTAGCTCCCAATAAATCTCAAACCACTCCTTAGCTCCTCATAAACCTGAAACCAGAAGGTCGGCACAGCAGCCTCCTGAGAAGTAGCATTTTGACAGGGATTTTTTCTGAACCATTAACTTTTGTTTGCTGGAGCTTTCCCTGCAAAGCGCTGGATCTGCATCCCGACACGTTCGGGTGGGATTCCTCAGCGCCGCGTCTCGTCCTAAAAATACTCTGAAAAAGGAGATTTGTCCTCTCTAGGTACACTCTGCCCTGTAACAGAGAAAGCCTTTGGAAAGGATTGATGCCGGTCTTATCACATTCATGTATATTTTAATTATGATTATCAGCAGAAGTCATAATTAATGACAATGGAATATCTCCATATTAACAGCTATCAGGAACAGCCCACACAATTTCATGGGGGTGACCTCAGTGCTTCTGTGGGAATCTCAGCCCAATTCCCAGCTGTCCAAAGGCTCCTTTTGCTGGCACTGATCCCACTTTCAGCAGAACTGTGCAGCTCAGTGATATTAAAGTCAGCAAAACTCTCAAGTATAAACCCATTTCCCAGGTTTCTTCACGAGGGAGTGTTCCTGAGGTCAGCCCTGCACCGTTTGCTTCAGAGGACTTCAGCCTCCCGTGCTGGCACAGAGCTCCAAGGGAAGCAAAGTGCCCCAGGAAAGCTGCGCTGGGGGAGAACAAACACCACAAAAACTGGGATTTGCTGGCACAGGGGCTTGGACATCACACATCCTTCCCTGTTCTTGGGTAACAGAGTTATCACAGATCTCCTGAGTAGCTACACCAGTAAAAAAGTGACTTTTCCAGCCCAGATGCAGCTGCATAAGCGTTCGGAGTGGCAAAATGAAAAGAATGTAAAAATCCCACCATGGAGTGAGATGGTGCCGCCTCCTGCACCTGGGCCACCATGGAACACTCCAGGCTGGGGGAAGAGGGACTGGAAAACTGGGAAAGGCCCTGGGGGTGCTGGGGAAAGCAGCTGGACAGGAGCTGGGTGTGCCCAGGTGGGCAAAGCCAAGGGCACCTGGGATGTGCCAGCTCGGGGTGACAGCAGGGCCGGGGCAGTGCCCGTCCCTGTGCTGGCACTGCTGAGGCATCTCCAGTGCTGGGGGCAGCTCTGGGACAAGAGGGACACGGAGGGGCTGGAGCGAGTCCAGGCAAGGGAACGGAGCTGGCAAGGGGCTGGAGAGTTCCTGAGAGAGCTGGGAAAGGGGCACAGCCTGCAGCAAAGGAGGCTCAGGGGGGACCTTGTGGCTCTGCACAAGTCCCTGACAGGAGGGAGCAGCCGGGGGGGTCGGGCTCTGCTCCCAGGGAACAGGGACAGGAGGAGAGGGAACGGCCTCAGGCTGGGCCAGGGGAGGCTCAGGGTGGATATTGGGGAAATTCCTAAATGGAAAGGGCGCTCAGGCCTTGGCACAGCTGCCCAGGGAGGTTTGGAGTGCCCACCCCTGGGAGTGCTCCAACACCTGTGGCTGTGGCATGGGCGGACGTGGTCAGCGCTGGCCGTGCTGGTGCTGGTTGCACTCAGTGATCTCCGAGGTCTTTTCCAACCTTGATTCCGCTCTCAAGGCAGCCCCACGGAGGAGCAGCACAAAAGGCACCCCCAGGCTGCGAGCGGAGGGTTCAGAACACGCTGCGGCAGCAGGAACGAAGCTCTGCAGGATGAAACTGAAAAGGGGAGAAACGCCGGGCTCTGTGAAAGGGAACAACTGAGAGAGCCACAAAGGAGCCACCAAACTTCTCACAGGGGACACCACCAGCAGCACAGGTGTGAAGGGACTTCTTTTTGCCCCAGAAGTGTGAATCCACAGCCCAAGCCACGTGCACACACTGCAGATGTGAAGTGTATTTTTACTGCCAGCAAGCACTTGGCAATAAAAAAACCTCAGCCCCAAAGCTTGATGTCTAAACAGCAACACACAAGTTCTAAGCCAGCTGTCGAGAGAAACAAAACACAGCAAAAACAAAGCAGAAAGGGAGCAAAACCTTGTCACACTGGCTGTGTTTCCGAGCGTGACAGCTTCTGCCATGCTGGGAATGCAGCACCAAACACAAAAATCCTACTGCAACTCCTGGATCCCATAGCAGGAAGGACATGGAGATTCCCCGTGGGAATCAGGGATGCAGGACTCGGCTGTGCTGCCATCACTCCCTCAGGAATAGCCAGGTTTAGCTCATTCTGTCTGCCCAGAGAGGGGGATTTGCCCCTGGATGCCCTGGAATGTTCCAGGCCAGGCTGCACACTGGGGCTGGGAGCAGCCCGGGACAGTGGGAGGTGTCCCTGCCCGTGGCAGCGCTGGCACTGGATGAGCTTGAAGGTCCTTCCAAGCCCAAATGGTTCTGTGAGTCTTAGAGCCCTGAAATTCTCATGACAGAGGTGGAAGTGCAAGAGCTTAAGGTCCCTTCCCAAAAAAACCCCATTGCACGACTCTGCAGCTTCTGGAGCCCTGGGTCCATGGAAATGCAGTTGCAGAGGAGCTCCGAGGAAATGGGTGTTTTGGGGAGAGCAGAGTGGCTGGAAGAGAGGAACAGGAACAGTCTCCTCGAGCAAGCCCTTGTGTCTCAGGGAGCGGGATCGGCTCGCTCCTAACGCACCTGGTGACTCCCAGAGCGGGGGATGGAAATGCAGCCCAGGTCCGAAAGAAACCTCTGCGCATCATGCGCGGGCGCGCTGCCCCGCGGCGCGGGGCCCACGCGCGGGCACGGCCGCGCGGGCGCGGTGGCTACTGCGCATGCGCGGGCGCGGTGGCTACTGCGCATGCGCGGGCGCGGGGGCTACTGCGCATGCGCGGGCGCGGGGGCTACGGAGCATGCGCGGGCCCGGGGGCTACGGAGCATGCGCGGGCCCGGGGGCTACGGAGCATGCGCGGGCGCGGTGGCTACTGAGCATGCGCGGGCGCGCTGGGTCTACTGCGCATCCGCGGGCGCGCTGGCCCTACCCCCCCTCCCACTGCTCATGCGCGGGCACGCTGGGCCCCCCCACCCCACTGCGCATGCTCGGGCGCGGTGGCTAATGCGCATGCGCGGGCGCGGTGGCTACGGCGCATGCGCGGGCGCGGTGGCTACTGCGCATGCGCGGGCGGGGTGGCTACGGCGCATCCGCGGGCGCGGTGGCTAATGCGCATGCGCGAGCGCGGGGGCTACTGCGCATGCGCGGGCGCGGGGGCTTCTGCGCATGCGCGGGCTCGCTGGGTCTACTGCGCATGCCCGGGCGCGCTGGCCCTAGCCCTCCTCCCACTGCTCATGCGCGGGCACGCTCGGCCCCCCCGCCCTACTGCGCATGCGCGGGCGCGGTGGCTACTGCGCATGCGCGGGCGCGGGGGATACTGCGCATGCGCGGGCGCGGGGGCTACTGCGCATGCGCGGGCGCGGGGGCTACTGCGCATGCGCGGGCGGGGTGGCTACGGCGCATCCGCGGGCGCGGTGGCTACTGCGCATGCGCGGGCGCGGGGGCTACGGCGCATGCGCGAGCGCGGGGGCTACGGCGCATGCGCGAGCGCGGGGGCTACTGCGCATGCGCGGGCGCGGGGGCTACGGCGCATGCGCGGGCGCGGTGGCTACGGCGCATGCGCGGGCGCGGTGGCTACTGCGCATGCGCGGGCGCGCTGGCCCTACCCCCCCTCCCACTGCTCATGCGCGGGCACGCTGGGCCCCCCGCCCCACTGCGCATGCGCGGGCGCGGTGGCTACTGCGCATGCGCGGGCGCGGTGGCTAATGCGCATGCGCGGGCGCGGTGGCTACGGCGCATCCGCGGGCGCGGTGGCTACTGCGCATGCGCGGGCGCGGGGGCTACTGCGCATGCGCGGGCGCGGGTGCTACTGCGCATGCGCGGGCCCGGGGGCTACGGAGCATGCGCGGGCGCGGGGGCTACTGCGCATGCGCGGGCGCGGGGGCTACTGAGCATGCGCGGGCGCGCTGGGTCTACTGCGCATCCGCGGGCGCGCTGGC
Source organism: Coloeus monedula (assembly GCF_965178545.1). Lineage (NCBI taxonomy): Eukaryota > Metazoa > Chordata > Aves > Passeriformes > Corvidae > Coloeus > Coloeus monedula. The sequence goes on along the minus strand of NW_028120689.1, from coordinate 110,664 downwards.
CCTACCCCCCCTCCCACTGCTCATGCGCGGGCACGCTGGGCCCCCCCCACCCCACTGCGCATGCTCGGGCGCGGTGGCTAATGCGCATGCGCGGGCGCGGTGGCTACGGCGCATGCGCGGGCGCGGTGGCTACTGCGCATGCGCGAGCGCGGGGGCTACTGCGCATGCGCGGGCTCGGGGGCTTCTGCGCATGCGCGGGCTCGCTGGGTCTACTGCGCATGCGCGGGCGCGCTGGCCCTACCCCCCTCCCACTGCTCATGCGCGGGCGCGCTGGGCCCCCCCACCCCACTGCGCATGCTCGGGCGCGGTGGCTAATGCGCATGCGCGGGCGCGGGGGCTACGGCGCATGCGCGGGCGCGGTGGCTACGGCGCATGCGCGGGCGCGGTGGCTACCGCGCATCCGCGGGCGCGCTGGCTACGGCGCATGCGCGGGCGCAGTGGCTACTGCGCATGCGCGGGCGCGGGGGCTACTGCGCATGCCCGGGCGCCCTGGGTCTACTGCGCATGCGCGGGCGCGCTGGCCCTACCCCCCCTCCCACTGCTCATGCGCGGGCACGCTGGGCCCCCCCGCCCCACTGCGCATGCGCGGGCGCGGTGGCTAATGCGCATGCGCGGGCGCGGTGGCTACTGCGCATGCGCGGGCGCGGTGGCTAATGCGCATGCGCGGGCGCGGTGGCTACGGCGCATGCGCGGGCGCGGGGGCTACTGCGCATGCGCGGGCGCGGGGGCTACTGCGCATGCGCGAGCGCGCTGGCTACCCCCCTCGCGCATACGCGGGCGCGCCGGCCCCCCCCACACCACTGCGCATGCGCTAGCGCTCTGGGCCCCTCCCCCCCACTGCGCATGCGCAGGCGCGCCTGCCCGCCCCCCCCCCCCCCCCACCACTGCGCATACGCGGGCACGCTGGGCCCCCCCCACACCCCCCCCACTGCGCATGCGCGGGCACGCTGGGCCCCCCCACCCCACTGCGCATGCTCGGGCGCGGTGGCTAATGCGCATGCGCGGGCGCGGTGGCTAATGCGCATGCGCGGGCGCGGTGGCTACTGCGCATGCGCGGGCGGGGTGGCTACGGCGCATCCGCGGGCGCGGTGGCTAATGCGCATGCGCGGGCGCAGTCGCTACTGCGCATGCGCGGGCGCGGGGGCTACTGCGCATGCGCGGGCGCGGGGGCTACTGCGCATGCGCGGGCTCGCTGGGTCTACTGCGCATGCCCGGGCGCCCTGGGTCTACTGCGCATGCGCGGGCGCGCTGGCCCTACCCCCCCTCCCACTGCTCATGCGCGGGCGCGCTGGGCCCACCCACCCCACTGCGCATGCTCGGGCGCAGTGGCTACTGCGCATGCGCGGGCGCGCTGGGTCTACTGCGCATCCGCGGGCGCGCTGGCCCTACCCCCCTCCCACTGCTCATGCGCGGGCACGCTGGGCCCCCCCCACACCACTGCGCATCCGCGGGCGCGGTGGCTTCTGCGCATGCGCGGGCGCGGGGGCTACTGCGCATGCGCGGGCGCGGTGGCTACTGCGCATGCGCGGGCGCGGTGGCTACTGCGCATGCGCGGGCGCGCTGGGTCTACTGCGCATGCGCGGGCGCGGTGGCTACTGCGCATGCGCGGGCGCGGGGGATACTGCGCATGCGCGGGCGCGGGGGCTACGGCGCATGCGCGGGCGCGGTGGCTACGGCGCATGCGCGGGCGCGGTGGCTACCGCGCATCCGCGGGCGCGCTGGCTACGGCGCATGCGCGGGCGCAGTGGCTACTGCGCATGCGCGGGCGCGGGGGCTACTGCGCATGCGCGGGCGCGGGGGCTACTGCGCATGCCCGGGCGCCCTGGGTCTACTGCGCATGCGCGGGCGCGCTGGCCCTACCCCCCCTCCCACTGCTCATGCGCGGGCACGCTGGGCCCCCCCGCCCCACTGCGCATGCGCGGGCGCGGTGGCTAATGCGCATGCGCGGGCGGGGTGGCTACTGCGCATGCGCGGGCGCGGTGGCTAATGCGCATGCGCGGGCGCGGTGGCTACGGCGCATCGGCGGGCGCGGTGGCTACGGCGCATGCGCGGGCGCGGTGGCTACTGCGCATGCGCGGGCGCGGGGGCTACTGCGCATGCGCGGGCGCGGGGGCTACTGCGCATGCGCGGGCGCGGGGGCTACTGCGCATGCGCGGGCGCGCTGGCTACCCCCCTCGCGCATACGCGGGCGCGCCGGCCCCCCCCACACCACTGCGCATGCGCTGGCGCTCTGGGCCCCTCCCCCCCACTGCGCATGCGCAGGCGCGCCTGCCCGCCCCCCCCCCCCCCCACCACTGCGCATACGCGGGCACGCTGGGCCCCCCCCCCACCCCCCCCACTGCGCATGCGCGGGCGCCCTGGGCCCGTCCCTGTGCTGGCGCTGCTGGGGCACCTGCAGTGCTGGCAGCACCTCTGGGACAAGAGGGACACGGAGGGGCTGGAGCGAGTCCAGGCAAGGGAACGGAGCTGGCAAGGGGCTGGAGAGTTCCTGAGAGAGCTGGGAAAGGGGCACAGCCTGCAGCAAAGGAGGCTCAGGGGGGTCCTTGTGGCTCTGCACAAGTCCCTGACAGGAGGGAGCAGCCGGGGGGGGCTGGCTCTGCTCCCAGGGAACAGGGACAGGAGGAGAGGGAACGGCCTCAGGCTGGGCCAGGGGAGGCTCAGGGTGGATATTGGGGAAATTCCTAAATGGAAAGGGCGCTCAGGCCTTGGCACAGCTGCCCAGGGAGGTTTGGAGTGCCCACCCCTGGGAGTGTTCCAACACCTGTGGCTGTGGCATGGGCGGACGTGGTCAGCGCTGGCCGTGCTGGTGCTGGTTGCACTCAGTGATCTCCGAGGTCTTTTCCAACCTTGATTCCGCTCTCAAGGCAGCCCCACGGAGGAGCAGCACAAAAGGCACCCCCAGGCTGCGAGCGGAGGGTTCAGAACACGCTGCGGCAGCAGGAACGAAGCTCTGCAGGATGAAACTGAAAAGGGGAGAAATGCCGGGCTCTGTGAAAGGGAACAACTGAGAGAGCCACAAAGGAGCCACCAAACTTCTCACAGGGGACACCACCAGCAGCACAGGTGTGAAGGGACTTCTTTTTGCCCCAGAAGTGTGAATCCACAGCCCAAGCCACGTGCACACACTGCAGATGTGAAGTGTATTTTTACTGCCAGCAAGCACTTGGCAATAAAAAAACCTCAGCCCCAAAGCTTGATGTCTAAACAGCAACACACAAGTTCTAAGCCAGCTGTCGAGAGAAACAAAACACAGCAAAAACAAAGCAGAAAGGGAGCAAAACCTTGTCACACTGGCTGTGTTTCCGAGCGTGACAGCTTCTGCCATGCTGGGAATGCAGCACCAAACACAAAAATCCTACTGCAACTCCTGGATCCCATAGCAGGAAGGACATGGAGATTCCCCGTGGGAATCAGGGATGCAGGACTCGGCTGTGCTGCCATCACTCCCTCAGGAATAGCCAGGTTTAGCTCATTCTGTCTGCCCAGAGAGGGGGATTTGCCCCTGGATGCCCTGGAATGTTCCAGGCCAGGCTGCACACTGGGGCTGGGAGCAGCCCGGGACAGTGGGAGGTGTCCCTGCCCGTGGCAGCGCTGGCACTGGATGAGCTTGAAGGTCCTTCCAAGCCCAAATGGTTCTGTGAGTCTTAGAGCCCTGAAATTCTCATGACAGAGGTGGAAGTGCAAGAGCTTAAGGTCCCTTCCCAAAAAAACCCCATTGCACGACTCTGCAGCTTCTGGAGCCCTGGGTCCATGGAAATGCAGTTGCAGAGGAGCTCCGAGGAAATGGGTGTTTTGGGGAGAGCAGAGTGGCTGGAAGAGAGGAACAGGAACAGTCTCCTCGAGCAAGCCCTTGTGTCTCAGGGAGCGGGATCGGCTCGCTCCTAACGCACCTGGTGACTCCCAGAGCGGGGGATGGAAATGCAGCCCAGGTCCGAAAGAAACCTCTGCGCATCATGCGCGGGCGCGCTGCCCCGCGGCGCGGGGCCCACGCGCGGGCACGGCCGCGCGGGCGCGGTGGCTACTGCGCATGCGCGGGCGCGGTGGCTACTGCGCATGCGCGGGCGCGGGGGCTTCTCCGCATGCGCGGGCTCGCTGGGTCTACTGCGCATGCGCGGGCGCACTGGCCATACCCCCCCCCCCCCCCTCCCACTGCTCATGCGCGGGAACGCTGGGCCCCCCCCCACTCCACTGCGCATGCGCGGGCGCGGCGGCTAATGCGCATGCGCGGGCGCGGTGGCTACTGCGCATGCGCGGGCGCGGGGGCTACTGCGCATGCGCGGGCGCGGGGGCTACTGCGCATGCGCGGGCGGGGTGGCTACGGCGCATCCGCGGGCGCGGTGGCTACTGCGCATGCGCGGGCGCGGGGGCTACGGCGCATGCGCGGGCGCGGGGGCTACGGCGCATGCTCGGGCGCAGTGGCTACGGCGCATGCGCGGGCGCGGTGGCCCTACCCCCCCTCCCACTGCTCATGCGCGGGCACGCTGGGGCCCCCCCACCCCACTGCGCATGCGCGGGCGCGGTGGCTACGGCGCATGCGCGGGCGCAGTCGCTACTGCGCATGCGCGGGCGCGGGGGCTACTGCGCATGCGCGGGCGCGGGGGCTACTGCGCATGCGCGGGCTCGCTGGGTCTACTGCGCATGCCCGGGCGCCCTGGGTCTACTGCGCATGCGCGGGCGCGCTGGCCCTACCCCCCCTCCCACTGCTCATGCGCGGGCGCGCTGGGCCCACCCACCCCACTGCGCATGCTCGGGCGCAGTGGCTACGGCGCATGCGCGGGCGCGCTGGGTCTACTGCGCATGCTCGGGCGCAGTGGCTACGGCGCATGCGCGGGCGCGCTGGGTCTACTGCGCATGCTCGGGCGCAGTGGCTACGGCGCATGCGCGGGCGCGGTGGCCCTACCCCCCCTCCCACTGCTCATGCGCGGGCACGCTGGGGCCCCCCCCACCCCACTGCGCATGCGCGGGCGCGGTGGCTACGGCGCATGCGCGGGCGCGGGGGCTACGGAGCATGCGCGGGCGCGGGGGCTACTGCGCATGCGCGGGCTCGCTGGGTCTACTGCGCATGCCCGGGCGCCCTGGGTCTACTGCGCATGCGCGGGCGCGCTGGCCCTACCCCCCCTCCCACTGCTCATGCGCGGGCGCGCTGGGCCCCCCCACCCCACTGCGCATGCTCGGGCGCAGTGGCTACGGCGCATGCGCGGGCGCGCTATGTCTACTGCGCATGCGCGGGCGCGGTGGCTACTGCGCATGCGCGGGCGCGGGGGCTACGGCGCATGCGCGGGCGCGGTGGCTACGGCGCATGCGCGGGCGCGGTGGCCCTACCCCCCCTCCCACTGCTCATGCGCGGGCACGCTGGGCCCCCCCCACCCCACTGCGCATGCGCGGGCGCGGTGGCTACGGCGCATGCGCGGGCGCGGGGGCTACTGCGCATGCGCGGGCGCGGGGGCTACTGCGCATGCCCGGGCGCCCTGGGTCTACTGCGCATGCGCGGGCGCGCTGGCCCTACCCCCCCTCCCACTGCTCATGCGCGGGCGCGCTGGGCCCCCCCACCCCACTGCGCATGCTCGGGCGCAGTGGCTACGGCGCATGCGCGGGCGCGCTGGGTCTACTGCGCATGCTCGGGCGCAGTGGCCACGGCGCATGCGCGGGCGCGGTGGCCCTACCCCCCCTCCCACTGCTCATGCGCGGGCACGCTGGGGCCCCCCCACCCCACTGCGCATGCGCGGGCGCGGTGGCTACGGCGCATGCGCGGGCGCAGTGGCTACTGCGCATGCGCGGGCGCGGGGTCTACGGAGCATGCGCGGGCGCGGGGGCTACGGCGCATGCGCGAGCGCGGGGGCTACTGCGCATGCGCGGGCTCGCTGGGTCTACTGCGCATGCGCGGGCGCGCTGGCCCTACCCCCCCCCCCCCTCCCACTGCTCATGCGCGGGCGCGCTGGGCCCCCCCACCTCACTGCGCATGCTCGGGCGCAGTGGCTACGGAGCATGCGCGGGCGCGCTGGCCATACCCCCCCCGCCCCCCCCCACTGCTCATGCGCGGGAACGCTGGGCCCCCCACTCCACTGCGCATGCGCGGGCGCGGTGGCTACTGCGCATGCGCGGGCGCGGTGGCTACTGCGCATGCGCGGGCGCGGTGGCTACTGCGCATGCGCGGGCGCGGGGGCTACGGCGCATGCGCGGGCGCGGGGGCTACTGCGCATGCGCGGGCGCGGTGGCTACTGCGCATGCCCGGGCGCCCTGGATCTACTGCGCATGCCCGGGCGCCATGGGTCTACTGCGCATGCGCGGGCGCGCTGGCCCTACCCCCCCTCCCACTGCTCATGCGCGGGCGCGCTGGGCCCCCCCACCCCACTGCGCATGCTCGGGCGCAGTGGCTAAGGCGCATGCGCGGGGCGCGCTGGGTCTACTGCGCATGCGCGGGCGCGGTCGGTCTACTGCTCATGCGCGGGCGCGCTGGCCCTAGCCCTCCTCCCACTGCTCATGCGCGGGCACGCTGGGCCCCCCCACCCCACTGCGCATGCGCGGGCGGGGTGGCTACGGCGCATCCGCGGGCGCGGTGGCTACTGCGCATGCGCGGGCGCGGTGGCTAATGCGCATGCGCGAGCCCGGGGGCTACTGCGCATGCGCGGGCGCGGGGGCTTCTGCGCATGCGCGGGCTCGCTGGGTCTACTGCGCATGCGCGGGCGCGCTGGCCCTAGCCCTCCTCCCACTGCTCATGCGCGGGCGCGCTGGGCCCCCCCACCCCACTGCGCATGCGCGGGCGCGGTGGCTAATGCGCATGCGCGGGCGGGGTGGCCACTGCGCATGCGCGTGCGCGGGGGCTACTGCGCATGCGCGGGCGCGAGGGCTACGGCGCATGCGCGGGCGGGGTGGCTACGGCGCATCCGCGGGCGCGGTGGCTACTGCGCATGCGCGGGCGCGGGGGCTACGGCGCATGCGCGAGCGCGGGGGCTACTGCGCATGCGCGGGCGCGGGGGCTACTGCGCATGCGCGGTCTCGCTGGGTCTACTGCGCATGCGCGGGCTCGCTGGCCCTACCCCCCCTCCCACTGCTCATGCGCGGGCGCGCTGGGCCCCCCCACCCCACTGCGCATACTCGGGCGCAGTGGCTGCGGAGCATGCGCGGGCGCGGTGGCTAATGCGCATGCGCGGGCGCGGTGGCTACGGCGCATCCGCGGGCGCGGTGGCTACTGCGCATGCGCGGGCGCGGGGGCTACGGAGCATGCGCGGGCGCGGGGGCTACGGAGCATGCGCGGGCCCGGGGGCTACGGAGCATGCGCGGGCCCGGGGGCTACGGAGCATGCGCGGGCGCGGGGGTTACGGAGCATGCGCGGGCGCGCTGGGTCTACTGCGCATCCGCGGGCGCGCTGGCCCTACCCCCCGTCCCACTGCTCATGCGCGGGCACGCTGGGCCCCCCCACTCCGCTGCGCATGCGCGGGCGCGGTGGCTAATGCGCATGCGCGGGCGCGGTGGCTACGGCGCATGCGCGGGCGCGGTGGCTACTGCGCATGCGCGGGCGGGGTGGCTACGGCGCATCCGCGGGCGCGGTGGCTACTGCGCATGCGCGGGCGCGGGGGCTACGGCGCATGCGCGAGCGCGGGGGCTACTGCGCATGCCCGGGCGCGGTGGCTTCTGCGCATGCGCGGGCTCGCTGGGTCTACTGCGCATGCGCGGGCGCGCAGGCTCTAGCCCTCCTCCCACTGCTCATGCGCGGGCACGCTGGGCCCCCCCCGCCCCACTGCGCATGCGCGGGCGCGGTGGCTAATGCGCATGCGCGGGCGCGGTGGCTACTGCGCATGCGCGGGCGCGGTGGCTACTGCGCATGCGCGGGCGGGGTGGCTACGGCGCATCCGCGGGTGCGGTGGCTAATGCGCATGCGCGGGCGCGGTGGCTACGGCGCATCCGCGGGCGCGGTGGCTACGGCGCATGCGCGGGTGCGGGGGCTACTGCGCATGCGCGGGCGCGGGGGCTACGGAGCATGCGCGGGCCCGGGGGCTACTGCGCATGCGCGGGCGCGGGGGCTTCTGCGCATGCGCGGGCGCGCTGGCTACCCCCCTCGCGCATACGCGGGCGCGCCGGCCCCCCCCACACCACTGCGCATGCGCTGGCGCTCTGGGCCCCTCCCCCCCACTGCGCATGCGCAGGCGCGCCTGCCCGCCCCCCCCCCCCCACCACTGCGCATACGCGGGCACGCTGGGCCCCCCCCCACCCCCCCCACTGCGCATGCGCGGGCGCCCTGGGCCCGTCCCTGTGCTGGCGCTGCTGGGGCACCTGCAGTGCTGGCAGCACCTCTGGGACAAGAGGGACACGGAGGGGCTGGAGCGAGTCCAGGCAAGGGAACGGAGCTGGCAAGGGGCTGGAGAGTTCCTGAGAGAGCTGGGAAAGGGGCACAGCCTGCAGCAAAGGAGGCTCAGGGGGGTCCTTGTGGCTCTGCACAAGTCCCTGACAGGAGGGAGCAGCCGGGGGGGGCTGGCTCTGCTCCCAGGGAACAGGGACAGGAGGAGAGGGAACGGCCTCAGGCTGGGCCAGGGGAGGCTCAGGGTGGATATTGGGGAAATTCCTAAATGGAAAGGGCGCTCAGGCCTTGGCACAGCTGCCCAGGGAGGTTTGGAGTGCCCACCCCTGGGAGTGTTCCAACACCTGTGGCTGTGGCATGGGCGGACGTGGTCAGCGCTGGCCGTGCTGGTGCTGGTTGCACTCAGTGATCTCCGAGGTCTTTTCCAACCTTGATTCCGCTCTCAAGGCAGCCCCACGGAGGAGCAGCACAAAAGGCACCCCCAGGCTGCGAGCGGAGGGTTCAGAACACGCTGCGGCAGCAGGAACGAAGCTCTGCAGGATGAAACTGAAAAGGGGAGAAACGCCGGGCTCTGTGAAAGGGAACAACTGAGAGAGCCACAAAGGAGCCACCAAACTTCTCACAGGGGACACCACCAGCAGCACAGGTGTGAAGGGACTTCTTTTTGCCCCAGAAGTGTGAATCCACAGCCCAAGCCACGTGCACACACTGCAGATGTGAAGTGTATTTTTACTGCCAGCAAGCACTTGGCAATAAAAAAACCTCAGCCCCAAAGCTTGATGTCTAAACAGCAACACACAAGTTCTAAGCCAGCTGTCGAGAGAAACAAAACACAGCAAAAACAAAGCAGAAAGGGAGCAAAACCTTGTCACACTGGCTGTGTTTCCGAGCGTGACAGCTTCTGCCATGCTGGGAATGCAGCACCAAACACAAAAATCCTACTGCAACTCCTGGATCCCATAGCAGGAAGGACATGGAGATTCCCCGTGGGAATCAGGGATGCAGGACTCGGCTGTGCTGCCATCACTCCCTCAGGAATAGCCAGGTTTAGCTCATTCTGTCTGCCCAGAGAGGGGGATTTGCCCCTGGATGCCCTGGAATGTTCCAGGCCAGGCTGCACACTGGGGCTGGGAGCAGCCCGGGACAGTGGGAGGTGTCCCTGCCCGTGGCAGCGCTGGCACTGGATGAGCTTGAAGGTCCTTCCAAGCCCAAATGGTTCTGTGAGTCTTAGAGCCCTGAAATTCTCATGACAGAGGTGGAAGTGCAAGAGCTTAAGGTCCCTTCCCAAAAAAACCCCATTGCACGACTCTGCAGCTTCTGGAGCCCTGGGTCCATGGAAATGCAGTTGCAGAGGAGCTCCGAGGAAATGGGTGTTTTGGGGAGAGCAGAGTGGCTGGAAGAGAGGAACAGGAACAGTCTCCTCGAGCAAGCCCTTGTGTCTCAGGGAGCGGGATCGGCTCGCTCCTAACGCACCTGGTGACTCCCAGAGCGGGGGATGGAAATGCAGCCCAGGTCCGAAAGAAACCTCTGCGCATCATGCGCGGGCGCGCTGCCCCGCGGCGCGGGGCCCACGCGCGGGCACGGCCGCGCGGGCGCGGTGGCTACTGCGCATGCGCGGGCGCGGTGGCTACTGCGCATGCGCGGGCGCGGGGGCTACTGCGCATGCGCGGGCGCGGGGGCTACGGAGCATGCGCGGGCCCGGGGGCTACGGAGCATGCGCGGGCCCGGGGGCTACGGAGCATGCGCGGGCGCGGTGGCTACTGAGCATGCGCGGGCGCGCTGGGTCTACTGCGCATCCGCGGGCGCGCTGGCCCTACCCCCCCTCCCACTGCTCATGCGCGGGCACGCTGGGCCCCCCCACCCCACTGCGCATGCTCGGGCGCGGTGGCTAATGCGCATGCGCGGGCGCGGTGGCTACGGCGCATGCGCGGGCGCGGTGGCTACTGCGCATGCGCGGGCGGGGTGGCTACGGCGCATCCGCGGGCGCGGTGGCTACTGCGCATGCGCGGGCGCGGGGGCTACGGCGCATGCGCGAGCGCGGGGGCTACTGCGCATGCGCGGGCGCGGGGGCTTCTGCGCATGCGCGGGCTCGCTGGGTCTACTGCGCATGCGCGGGCGCGCTGGCCCTAGCCCTCCTCCCACTGCTCATGCGCGGGCACGCTGGGCCCCCCCCGCCCCACTGCGCATGCGCGGGCGCGGTGGCTAATGCGCATGCGCGGGCGCTGGGTCTACTGCGCATGCGCGGGCGCGGTGGCTAATGCGCATGCGCGGGCGCGGTGGCTACGGCGCATCGGCGGGCGCGGTGGCTACTGCGCATGCGCGGGCGCGGTGGCTACTGCGCATGCGCGGGCGCGGGGGCTACGGAGCATGCGCGGGCCCGGGGGCTACTGCGCATGCGCGGGCGCGGGGGCTTCTGCGCATGCGCGGGCGCGCTGGCTACCCCCCTCGCGCATACGCGGGCGCGCCGGCCCCCCCCACACCACTGCGCATGCGCTGGCGCTCTGGGCCCCTCCCCCCCACTGCGCATGCGCAGGCGCGCCTGCCCGCCCCCCCCCCCCCCACCACTGCGCATACGCGGGCACGCTGGGCCCCCCCCCCACCCCCCCCACTGCGCATGCGCGGGCGCCCTGGGCCCGTCCCTGTGCTGGCGCTGCCGGGGCACCTGCAGTGCTGGCAGCACCTCTGGGACAAGAGGGACACGGAGGGGCTGGAGCGAGTCCAGGCAAGGGAACGGAGCTGGTAAGGGGCTGGAGAGTTCCTGAGAGAGCTGGGAAAGGGGCACAGCCTGCAGCAAAGGAGGCTCAGGCGGGACCTTGTGGCTCTGCACAAGCCCCTGACAGGAGGGGGCAGCCGGGGGGGTCGGGCTCTGCTCCCAGGGAACAGGGACAGGAGGAGAGGGAACGGCCTCAGGCTGGGCCAGGGGAGGCTCAGGGTGGATATTGGGGAAATTCCTCCGTGGAAAGGGCGCTCAGGCCTTGGCACAGCTGCCGAGGGAGGTTTGGACTGCCCACCCCTGGGAGTGCTCCAACACCTGTGGCTGTGGCATGGACGGACGTGGTCAGCGCTGGCCGTGCTGGTGCTGGTTGCACTCAGTGATCTCCGAGGTCTTTTCCAACCTTGATTCCGCTCTCAAGGCAGCCCCACGGAGGACTAGCACAAAAGGCACCCCCAGGCTGGGCCACCCCACCCCCCACTGCGCATGCGCGGGCGCCCTGGCCGGGCCCCCACCCCACTGCGCATGCGCGGTGCGCCTGCCGGCCCCCCCCCTCCCCACTGCGCATGCGCGGGCGCGCTGGCCAGCCCCCTACCCACTGCGCATGCGCGGGCGCTCTGGGCCCCCCCCCCCCCCCCACCCCCCCCCCCCACTGCCCACTGCGCATGCGCGGGCGCGCCTGCCGCCCCCCCCACCCACTGCGCATGCGCGGTGCGCCGGCCGCCCCATCCCCCCCACCCACCCACTGCGCATGCGCGGGCGCGCTGGGCCCGTCCCTGTGCTGGCACTGCTGGGGCACCTGCTGCTCGCTCGCTCCCGGTGCTGCCGCCTCGTGGGGAGAGCCCGGCACTGCAGCCCGGAACGGCGCTGGACCACGGGATGGGCGTGGAACAGCAGCACAGGGAATGCTGAGGCAGCCCAGGGAATGCTGCGGTCCCAGGGAAGGCTGAGGCGTCCCCTGCCCGGGGCACTCGGCAGCCAAATCCCTGATGCTGAGCAGAAAAAGGAAAGTTCTGGGTTAGTGGGAGGAGGTTTCTGGAATGGAGCTGGGACAGGTGCTGATCCACGCATGGAATCACGGGCTGGTTTGGCTTGGAAGGGACCACCAGGATCATTTACACTCTGTTTGTTGTCTGATTGCACAGCGAAGAACATCCAGAACTGCCACCTCACCCTCACGGACAGCAGGAATGTCTTCCATAGCTCTTGTTTTGGAATGGGAATGGCTGTTGGGAGCTCTGGCAGGACCAGGTAAGAAGAGAAATGGGATCATTGTGGCTGCTGCTGGAGGTGGTTTTCTGCTTTCCGGCTGTTCTTCTCATTGATCCTTTCACAGCAGTGTTCTAGGGCACATTTGAGGGTAATTCCAGGAATCTGAAACCAGATAAAAACTGGTGGGGAAAAAATGTGAACGCGATCCATTTCTGGTAATTCCAAGCTTCTCCCACAACACCGTTCCAGGGGAAAGCTGATAAAAGGGTAAAGACGCAGAGGAACAAGTGCTGTAAAGCCCCCTGGCGCTCTGAGAGAGCAAACCTTCCAGTACTCCCAGCAGATCTCTTGGAGAAAGTGTGGGATCGCAAGGTTTTCCAGGAAAGCAAAACAAGGGTGGAGATGAGGGAATAGGCTTCCAGTTCTTCCTTTAGCTGAAAGCCTGGGGGAATTGAGAGGGGCCACAAGAACTGTTTGTGTAGGCAAATGGGAGTTTGGGGGCTGAATCTGAGTTTCCCTCTGGGGCATTTTTGAGGGAAAAGCTGAGGTGCTGTTTAAGGGAGAGAATGCAGATTTTTGGGGTGGAAAAGGTTGAATCAATATTGTAGAGGAAGTAAAACGCTGGGGGTAAAAGTGGATGCAATCTGGAGGGGACAGAAGGAATATTTTGGAGGCAAAATGGGGAACTGAGTAGTGGAGAGATGGGGAACATTTTGGAGGCAACACTTGACAAAGTCTCTGGGGTGGAGAACGACCACATGGAGGGAAAAATGAGGTGATGAGCAGTGGGCACGTAGGGAAGGTCGTGGGGGTAAATCTTGAGAAGAGCCCCGTGGTATTCAAGAAATGCTTGAAAGCAGGACTGAGGAATTCAGTGGTGGAAAAATAGGGGAATTTTGCGGGGGTAAAACTTTAAAAGATCTAAGAGTTGAGAGTGTGTGTTTTTAGGTAGAAAGGATGTCTTGTTGAAGTTGGGCGTCTGGATTGTGGCATTTATGGATCCAGAAAGTAGAAGATAAAGGAGACTCCCAAAGCCTCGGTAGCTGTGTTAAGAAATCCGTCCCAGGGAAGAAAGGTACCTAAACCTCCTAGAAGTAGGGACTAATTAGCATGGGAAGGGGAAAACCCACCCCCAGTGGGAGAGAGCACGCCGGGTAAGGGAAGAGAAGGATGCCCTTAAGAAGAAGCAGGGAGGGTGAATTTCTCGGCTTGCTGAAATGTATCCAAAAGTTTGGAACCTGGGTCTGTGTGGAGGCCGGGATTTTCTCGGCCATATGCAGAGCCCAGCACTAGGAATAGAGTAATTCCAGGCTTTACAACGCCAAAAATGCAGTACCAGAGAGTTCTGTTATCCCGAGGACTTGGGGGATATTTGGCAAAAATTTCCGGGGGCCCAGGCTGGACCGAGCTTTTAACGCTCCCCGGATTCACGGGATCGGGGATTCCAGCGTGCCCTGCACGGGTTTTTTCAGGGAAGTCCCAAATCCTTCGTGTGAGCACGAAGCAGAATCCCCTGGGAGCTGTGAAGGCAACAGGATATTTCTTGGGAATTTTGAAGGGTTGGGTGAGTCCTCAGTGTTAGGTTGGAATGAACGCAAATTGTCCGGGAGTTGCTGGTTTGGGGATGGCCGGGTCTGGGTTTGGATTTGTGGGCACCGAGTGTTCCTTGTGTCAGCTTTAGGTCTTCTGGATTGGTGGGAATTGTCAGAGAAAAGAGAAGGCAATTGAAATGCGGAGCTCCATTCCCGGAGAAATGGTCAGGATGGGAGCGGGAAGGCTGTGGAGCTGCTGGGAGCTCGTGGAGAACGAAAGGATCTGAGGCCTGGAGGCAAAAGCTGTGGAACAAAGCCTGAAAAGGGTGTGGGGTGGGGCGGGAGGGGGAGGAGGGCACCGTGGTGGGGGGAAAGAGGGAAAGGATCCCTGCTCCGGGAATCCAGCAGGGACCAGGAGAGGATCATTTTCCATCCACTGCTCTCAGTGGAATCCTAATAAGGACGGTGGAAGGGAAGTGATTCGTTTGTTCTTAGGTTTGGAATGAAAGGTGCTCTTGCAGAGGGGACTATTGACCTGTTAAAATTCTGTTGGATACAGGAAAAGAGGGAGGAAGCAAGCAGCTGGGGAATGAAGGGGTGGATTTTTTGGTGGATACAGGGAAAGACACGGGAAGGGGCTCTCAAGTAAAATACACCTCACGGGCAGCACCAGGAGAAGCCTCAAGTGCCCTTTTTTTCCAAGCTCTGACATTCCAGAGGAGTAAGCAGTGGTCAGCCCATCACTTTCTGTATTCCTTGGATGCCCAGTGCTTTGTTGGGAAGAGATAATATTTGGAAATGAACAAATCCGGGGATGTAATTTCCTGATAGTAAAGCCCCAGAGAGCCTGGTTTTGATATCCTTCCAGCACCCAAACGCAGCAGAGGGAATCCTGGCGGAGCTGGAAAACGCTGTCGCTCCGTCGGTGGAATTCCTGGGAACTGGAAAGCAGCAGAAGCAGCAAGAACAGAGTTGGAAGCAGGCTCCAGCCGGGTAAGGCAGACACCAAATCCTTTGGAATTTGAAGTGGGCAGGGGTGGGAAGAATGAATTCTTACATTTGTAGCCCAGGGATTCCTGAGCAGGATCCCGGCAGGGAAGACTGCAGGGATCAGGCTGGGGCCTGATCGCAGCTGGGGGCAGCGAGCCTTGGAATTGGCTGAAGGGAAGAAAGAGGGATCCTTTGAGCACAAGGATCAGGTGTCAAATGCGGAGATGGCATCAGACAATTCCTCGGGAGGGTTTAGTTCCTGGGCCAAATCGATCTCCTGCCTTGTGAAGGAGCTCAGAGAGCTGGGAAGAGCCCAAGCAACGCAGGGAATGCACCGGCAGATAAAAGTGCCGGGGAACGGTGGGGAAAAGCATCCGAACAGGGGGCCTCGTTTTGTACAGGGACGGTGCAAAAAATTGTCCGAAAGAATAGGAATGGAATGGGATTTTACGTATTCCTCGGAGGCCACAATCCAGTGGGAAGGCTGAGAGAAAGAAACAAGGCCTAAAAAGGCAGATGAGCCAAATCTGCCCAAAGCCTCCAATGGCCACATTCCCTGGCATTGCTGAGGACTTCAGCCAAGCTCCAAGCAAAAGGTGAGCCTCTGATTTTGGTGCCAAGGGAAACTCCAAGTTAAGAATGATCCAAATATGAAGCGCTTCTCACAAAACTCAGCTTTGCAAACCTTTCTTTGGGCTAAAAAAGAAAAGATGGGAATGCCCTTGGCAGAAAAGCAGCTGTGAGGCACAGCAGGCTTCAAATGCCTGTCAGCAGGAGCTCCAGGAGAAACGGCTGCTGGCTCCGGGCATCCTGGGCTTTCCAGGCAGGTTTTGTAGCGGATTGCAAGGCAGTTTTCCTGCCTCTGGGGGGTGGCACCTGCATCCCGCTGGAAAGGGAAAATGTGGGGAGAGGGGCAAGCGGGAAGACGGTTGCTGATGTGTGTCCTTGGATCGCAGTTCCTCCCGGTGAGTCTGTGCTGCTGGAAGTTTGAAGGAGATCAGTCCTGGAGTACGTGTGGGTTCACCTCTGGGGTTTGGGAGCGACGCCGGACATGAAATTCCAGGGATGTTCCCTTTGCTGGAGTGAGAAGCAGTGGAAGCACTTTGCTGTCTGCTTCTTCATCGCCTTCGCCTCGGTCCCCTGGGGCTCCAGGTAATCCCCTCTCACCTTTGCTTTTCCAAGGGTCTCTAAATGAGGGCTTGAGCTTTGGTGTAGCTCCCTTTACAGGGAAGATCTGTTCCAGGAAAGGTCTCCTGGTCTGGACCGATGGCGTTGCAGGAAGAGCAGGAAACCCCGCAGCTCCTGTGGCTCCCTCATCTGATTTGCCTGCAGGCAGCAGCAAGGATCATTCCCAAGTGTCATCCCCTGGCTCCGTGACTCGGTGAGGTTGTGTTCCCCCAAAGGCCAGGGGCCGCTTTGTTTTGCAGCTCACGAAAGTCCAGCTCGGTGGTGCTGGGTTTGGTTTTTGTGTGTAATGAAGGCACTAAAAAATTCCCCTCCTTCCCTGGCACAGCCCTGGAGTGGGAGCAGATTCCCCTTATCCCGCAGTTATCCTGCTCCTGCCCTGGATCCCTGCGGTGCCGTGTGTTCTCCAAGCTCACAGCACTGCTGGCTCTAAACAAGAGAAACAATCCCTGTTCCTTCTCTTCTCCGTCCTTGATGTTCCCAGGCCCTGCATCTCCCTGGCTCTTCCCTGTGGGAGTCTTCATCTCCATCCCACCTTATCCCGATCAGGTAAGGGTCTGAGACGTGTTTAGCAGCAAATGCATTCCTGTGAAGAAAGCCAAGAGCAAAGAGCATCCAGATGCAGAGAAGTCTTTAGAAAAGCTTTGCAGACGTGCAAATGAGGGATGTGTCTTCCTGCATCTCCTGTTGTTTTTCTCTGTCACGTTTTGGAAGGGTTTCTCTCAGTGATTTCCTGCAGTCCAGGTGCGTCCCTTCTTTTGTCCAAATCCAGTGTCAGAGGATCGAACAAGTGACGAGTGGGGCCTGGGATGAAAACGGTTCTCCTAAAATGAGGGAAACAATGCTAGAAGAGAAATGAGCATCCTTTTAATGCCTGGAATAAAAATGCTGGAAAAGGGCACTTTTTATTTGATATGGTGTCATTCTCCTTTTTTTTTCCATAGCTAAAACTCCACGGTGAGCAATCAGAGCAGAAATAGGAAATGCAGGAGTCTTGGATTCCACAGTGGGATTAACTTCCCTTTTCTGCTCTCTTTCAGGACAGGAAAAACCACTGAACTCGCCCCATCTTTGGGACCAAGAGCTGTGGTGTTGGAGTAGGCAAAGCCAGCTAGGGCCCCCCTTGTCCTGCCCATGGTGTGGGTCAGGGACAGGCTCCTCTTCTCCTCTGCGCTGGGATGAACTGCCTAGGGAATGCTATTTCTGACAGCCCGGTCCTAGCCCCAGCTACTGGAAATGGGCAGAGGTGAAGAGGCAAGTGCCAGAGTTGCTTGGGGATGATGGAATTGTGGTGTCTGGCTGTGCCCAGAGGGGCAGGTTGGGCATTTCTGTGTGTCTGAGGACCGGTTTGGGTGCTGGGGAGCCCGGGGAGCCGAGCTCTCAGTGCATTCCCAGCTCACCCGGGGGTGGGAGCTGGTGCAGGGCTGGGTGACAGCCTCTGGTCGGGCTCGGGGCAGGCCCTGGCCCCGGCACAGACACGCTGGGGTGGTTTGGGGACGCTTGGGGAGCCGTGGGAGGAAAATGAGGGATGGTGCTGGGCAGAGCGATCGGCCTGTGCTCGTGTCAGCGCAGCCGTGCAGGGCACTGGGAACTGGGTAAAACACCGGCTCTCCTGGTGTTCAGGGAAGCAAGGTCTGTATTTATCCATACATATTTATCCCTACATATTTATCCCTACATATTTATCCCTATATTTATCCATGGATTATCCATATATGTTTATCCATATACATTTATCCATATTTTTATCCACGTATTTACCCATGAATTTATCCCTATATTTACCCATGTATTTACCCAGGTATTTTATGAACACTCAAGTGCCATATCCATGTATTTTATGAGCACTTCCAGGGTTGGTGACTCCACCACTGCCCTGGGCAGCTGTTCCAGCGCTGGACAACCCTTCCCATGCTGGGCCAGGAGATGGATTCTGGAAATGCAGACTCTGAGGAGCTGGGGATTAAGGCAGCATTGGATTCCTTTATTCTCCCAGAAGGATAAAGGAGATTTATCCCCAGACGAACCAGAGGTGATCACACTGAGGTCATTAGTGGGATTTCTTCCTTACTCCCACAAATACCCACTGGGGTGACAGAGTTCCCTACAAGGGCGGTGTTGGAAGGAGCTGCTGGAATGTTTTGCTGTTTATTGGGATCCACAGGATGTTTGGTGTCTCTCAGAGCTGTTCCAGGCTTTCCACAGACCCAAACGCTCCTCACACTTCTCCTCAGAGTAGAGAGGTTTCCCAGAGTGCTGGTTTTTAATTTCAGATGCTGGGATAACGACACGGCTTCAGGAGGCAGGAGACTCATTGTGCTGTGCCTCAGTCCAGGCAGGGACAACCCCCAGCTAATAAAAACCTCTTTAAAGCACAAAAAGTCCCATTAAACTGATATTATAAAGGCTGCAAATTGAAGCAGGCCTCAATCAGAAAGCAGCAGAATTTAATTCCCCCCCCTTGCCCATTTGCATGATGATCTCCTTCCTAATTGCCCATCTACACAGAAGTGCTGTCCCGAGGTTGGAGATGGTTCCAGCTTTATGGAGCTTTGATCTTTATCTGGTTTTACTTTTTACAGAGCACAGAACCCGAGAGTGGCAGCTGCTTTCCTCTTGTTCCTCCTGTGGCAGTGAACTGCTCTTCCCGAGGACGGCTGCAGGAATTCTCAGGCAGCAGAACGTATGGAATGCCAGGCACGCTACAGAATTCCAGTGGGAGCAGCAGGAACTTCTGTTCTTTACTGGCAGGGCTGTGCCATGAAGGGGAGCTCGGAGATATTGGTCAGCTCAGGGAATGAGCCTGGCTCATGGTAAGGAAATTCACTGTGCAGTTACTTCGGGCCCTTCTCCTTCTCCTCCTTCTCCTCCTTCTCCTTCTCCTTCTCCTTCTCCTTCTCCTTCTCCTTCTCCTTCTCCTTCTCCTTCTCCTTCTCCTTCTCCTTCTCCTTCTCCTTCTCCTTCTCCTTCTCCTTCTCCTTCTCCTTCTCCTTCTCCTTCTCCTTCTCCTTCTCCTTCTCCTTCTCCTTCTCCTTCTCCTCCTCCTTCTCCTCCTCCTTCTCCTCCTCCTCCTCCTCCTCCTTCTCCTTCTCCTTCTCCTTCTCCTTCTCCTTCTCCTTCTCCTCCTTCTCCTCCTTCTCCTCCTTCTCCTCCTTCTCCTCCTTCTCCTCCTTCTCCTCCTTCTCCTCCTTCTCCTCCTTCTCCTCCTTCTCCTCCTTCTCCTCCTTCTCCTCCTTCTCCTCCTTCTCCTCCTTCTCCTCCTTCTCCTCCTTCTCCTCCTTCTCCTCCTTCTCCTCCTTCTCCTCCTTCTCCTCCTTCTCCTCCTTCTCCTCCTTCTCCTCCTTCTCCTCCTTCTCCTCCTTCTCCTCCTTCTCCTCCTTCTCCTTCTCCCTCTCTTCCCAACACCAGTTCCAGACCTCAGTATAATCCATGTTCCCACAGCCTGACCTTGCAGTTTTCCCAGTTTAGCAGCCCCAGCCACACTTGCAGCCTCTCTGTCTGGACTTTGTCTTGCTGAAATCTCCCTTTGTTGATCCTTTGCTGCCTCACCTTTTATCCAGCAATAACGTGCAGTGGGTGGAAGCTTCTCAGAATTCCCTCCCTGTTCCACTGGAAACATTCCCAAGTGGAAGCAGCTGCACTGCCCATCAGCACTTGCCTGCTTTTAGGGGTGGTTGAGGCATGAAGGATGCAACAAATGGAGTTGGCTCCAAGGGGATGAAATGCTCCCCCTGAGGCTGCTCAGAGAGCTGGAGCTGAGGAATCCGGGTGGGAATCACTGCAAGAAAAAGGAAGGAAAAGAGAGCAGAGGAGCAGGGATGCAATTCCAACCTCTCCAAGGACTGGGATGGGCACATTCACCAACACCATTTAATCTAGACACGATTTCTTCTTTGCCTCTGGCTGCCAGGAGCAGCATGAGCAGTTTAATGAGTTTAAATAGTGAATAGTTTAATTAGCTGGAAGAGACTGGATCAATAGCTGCTTAAACAAACAACTGGATCCCTGTTTCCAAGCTTGGATGTAGTTTTGGAAGGTTCCTGGCAGTTTGGCAGGGATTAGTGATGCTGAGAATGTGCTTTTTTGTGGGTTTGGGGCTTTTACTCCTGTTCACGTGGCTGCTCTTTTTCTTGTTGAGTGGAAAACAGGAGGGAAAGAGCAACGATGGAAGGAATTCCACTCTTGCTGCTTGAAGGGATGGATCAGGAAGGGAACAGGCTGCAGGGAATTTGGAGTGCAAACTGAGATCTCTCCGATATTTTCGGCTCAGTCAGTCCATCAGTGCTTGGTGGCTGTTTAGGCCACGTGCAAGGTGAATGATGGTGCACATGGCAGAGCTGCTGGTGGCTCCTTCCCCTGCCCGGCTGTCAGTCGCCCTGCAGGGTGCTGGAGCAGCGTGCCAGAGGCCGTGGATCCTATGGATCCCATGGATCCCAGGGGCGTGATCAGGAGCCTGGGCCTGCTGGCCACTCCTTGCTCTCTCTTACCCTGATTTTTCAGCTCTGCAGCGAATCCAGCTTGAGTTTTTCAACCCCCTAGAAAACCCAGGGACCTTTCATGTCTGTTCTCAGATCTGGGATTTAAATCCAGCCCTTATCAAAGCACCCTGTGACCAGGCAGGCCCTGAATCCCAGCAGGGATCTGATAAAGAGGGACCTGACATCCTAAAGAAACCCTTTGAAATCCTGCTGGGATTGATTTGTATCCATAATGGAGCCCCGAGCTCTCTGCCAGGGAGAGATGAAGCTGCTCCCTTGCTTTATTATCCTCAGGCCCTTCCCAGCTTTGAGGGAAATTCAGTCCCTCTTCAAGCCCCAAAATCATGGAAAAGCTCCTTTGTATCCTCTCCACAGCCCCTACGTGGATTAATCAACTTTTTATTTGATATGGTGTAATTCTCCTTTTTTTTCCATGGCTAAAACTCCACGGTGAGCAATCAGAGCAGAAATAGGAAATGCAGGAGTCTTGGATTCCACAGTGGGATTAACTTCCCTTTTCTGCTCTCTTTCAGGACAGGAAAAACCACTGAACTCGCCCCATCTTTGGGACCAAGAGCTTTGGTGCTGGAGTAGGCAAAGCCAGCTAGGGCCCCCCTTGTCCTGCCCATGGTGTGGGTCAGGGACAG
This sequence comes from Coloeus monedula, assembly GCF_965178545.1. Classification (NCBI taxonomy): domain Eukaryota; kingdom Metazoa; phylum Chordata; class Aves; order Passeriformes; family Corvidae; genus Coloeus; species Coloeus monedula. The sequence goes on along the minus strand of NW_028120689.1, from coordinate 89,611 downwards.
GCTCCTCTTCTCCTCTGCGCTGGGATGAACTGCCTAGGGAATGCTATTTCTGACAGCCCGGTCCCAGCCCCGGCTACTGGAAATGGGCGGAGGTGAAGAGGCAAGTGCCAGAGTTGCTTGGGGATGATGGAATTGTGGTGTTTGGCTGTGCCCAGAGGGGCAGGTTGGGCATTTCTGTGTGTCTGAGGACTGGTTTGGGTGCTGGGGAGCCCGGGGAGCCGAGCTCTCAGTGCATTCCCAGCTCACCCGGGGGTGGGAGCTGGTGCAGGGCTGGGTGACAGCCTCTGGTCGGGCTCGGGGCAGGCCCTGGCCCCGGCACAGACACGCTGGGGTGGTTTGGGGACGCTTGGGGAGCAATGGGAAGAAAATGAGGGATGGTGCTGGGCGGAGCGATCGGCCTGCGCTCGTGTCAGCGCAGCCGTGCAGGGCACTGGGATCTGGGTAAAGCACCGGCTCTCCTGGTACTCAGGGATGCAAGGTCTGAGGGACCGGATTTACTTGGGGTTTTCCAGGACAGCAGGAAGAAGAGGAAATGTGGTGCCAGAGGTGCGTCCCATCAGGTTGCAGTTCCCTCTTTCCCATTTCCATTTCCTCCTCAGTGCGGGTGTCCCCTGCAGCCCATGAGCACGGGGCCGGTGACAACTCCCTGTCTGTAGAGAGATTCCTTATGGAACAAGGGCAGATGACACTTGTGTGAGGCTTACGACTGTTAGAATTAGACCGGGATGGGTTTAAGGAAAACTAGAATCGTGTGTTAATCTTACTGGTCAATGAACAAATAGAATCCACACTTCTATAAGAAAAAATAGAGTGTATGGAGCATATAGAAGAAGCTGTTTTTGCCTGCTGCTGCTGCTTGGCTGTATCATGTAACCCCATTCGAACTCTGCCTTCAAGACAGCTGTGAGACCGTGAAATAAAGAACTCAGCAGAACAGCAGCCTCCTCTGCTCTTTCACCCTGGTCCGAGAAGGAGGGGTACCCTGTCAAAGGCTCAACACTTGCCTTTCTGACTTTGTTTCTAAATTTCTACCTTTCTAATTTTGTTTGTTTCTAATTTTTTTGTTTGTTTGTTTCTAACTTTGTTTGTTTTCAACTTTCTCCCTTTAGAAATTTGTTTGTTTCTTGTATTTTACCTCTTTGTTTGTTTCTAAATTTCTGCCGTTGTAACTTTGTTTCTAACTTTCTACTTTTAAAATTTCATTTGTTTTTAACTTTTTACCATTCCTCCCAGCGAGGGCTGTGTGCAGAATACTAAAACCTGTTAAGTTCTTCACTTTTACGTCTATAGGCAAATGCTACTGATTTAGATGTAAATTCATTTTGAAATGAGCCAGCCCTCTCTGTCTACTCTGTCGCATACAGCAATATAAGAAGCTGGGAATAGAGATCCGCAGGTTTTGAGAATAAGGAGCCGGCGTTTTTCTGTAGGAAGGAAAGCAGCAAGCGCCTGGCCGCAGGAGCCGAGACGCTCGGGCTGCAGGAGCTGCAGAGCGCCCGGAGCCGGCTTTTCCCTGTGCTCTGTGCCTGCCCCCGGGCTGAGCTGGGCGGCGCTGCTGCCGCCCGGTGCCGGCTGAGCCGAGAGGGCGGCGGCCTCGGTGGCTGCCGAGCGTGGCAAGGAGCGGGAGCGAGCGGGGCCGGGTGTGTCAGCGGAGGGGAGGGGCGAAGGGCGGTTCGCAGCGCCAAGGGTCACGGCCGTGCATGAGCGGGGCCACAGCTATGGAAAGGAGCGGGCGCCGTGCGGGGCGGTGACCGCGGGGAATGACAGCGCGGGGGGCGGCCCGGCGGGGCCGGTTTTGTCGGGCAGCAGAGGCGCGGTCGCAGCGCGACCCGGGCGGGAGGCACCGGGCGGGCACGGTCGGAATCGAGCCGCCCGCGTGTCGCTCTCAAGGAGGCGGCTCGGAAAGGAAGGCGCAGTTCCGCGCTCTCGGGACGGCGTTAAGTGACGTTTTAATTAGAATATGACAGTATTTATTTTATTTTATTATTTTATTATCTGCCAGGACCTTGCAGAGGGTGGTTTACACTTCCGCCACACTCAAGATGGCGGACGCAGTAGGCCCCCTGCGAGAGGTGTCCCTGCCGATGCCTGCCGCGCTGGTCGCGGAGCCGTCGCCCGCCTCCGGCGCGGCTGACCCCGCCAGCCGTGTCCTCGCACCGGGAAGCACGGCGGAAAATCGCGCGGAAAGCGCGGGGCCGGCGTCGGAGTCCGGGCCGGATTCAGGCAGCCGACTAGACAGAAGCCCTTGTGAGGGGCGGCGGGGGCCCTAAGTGTACCACACTAAAGATGGCGGCTCGACCGGAAGTGGCTTCTGCCAGCACCCAAGATGGCGGCGAAGGGCGGAAGTGTCGTCACTGCCACACTAAAGATGGCGGTCGTGTGCACTGTTTTCTGACCTTCTCAATATGGCGGCAGGGAAGGCCCCCCCAAGCTGCGTCTATTCGGCTGCCTGAACGCGACGCCGACGCCGACGCCAGCCCAGCGCTTGCGCGCAATTTTCTGAGGCGTTTCCCGCTACGCGGACACCGACTGTGGGGTCAGCGGCGCCTGGGGCAGGCGGGAGCGTTCAGGCAGTCGAATAGACGGAGCGGGGGGGGGGGGTCCTTCCGGCCGCCATCTTGAGAAGGTCGAATAGCCACATCGGTGCGGTACCGGTGACTTCCGCCCTTCTTCGCCAGGAGCGGCGATGGCGGGGAGCCCGGGGAGCAGCGCTGCCGGGCCGGGGGCACCGGGGCGGGTGCTCCGGGCTCGGAGGTGAGCGGGGAACGGGGACAGCCCCGAGCGGACGGTGGGGGCCGCGGGGGATCGGTATTCCGGCCCAGGGATGAGTGTTCCGGCACAGGGGTGGCTGTCCCGGCACAGGGATGCGTTCCTGGACTGTCTAATAATATTATTTAACGATCGTGCAAGGAGATCTGTATAAAAAAATCCTCCGTGGTCATCCTTCTCCCAGCCCCGCTGTGTTTTCAGGGTGTTGGGGGCAGAGTTTGGGTCTGGACAAGGCTCTCGGGCACAGGGTGGGATTCTGGGGTGCAGGGCCAGGATTTGGACTCGATGCTCCCTGTGGGTCCCTTGCAGCCCAGGAAATGCTGCGATCCTGTGCCTCTGAGGGTGAAATAAAGGGGAGCGGTGGGGTTTGTGCCCGCTGTGTTCACGGCCCCGCCGGCTCAGGGCGGGTTAAAGGCGCAGCTGCCCCGAGACAGCGGGACCGGCCGGGGCTGCTCGCTCCCGGTGCTGCCGCCTCGTGGGGAGAGCCCGGCACTGCAGCCCGGAACGGCGCTGGACCACGGGATGGGCGTGGAACAGCAGCGCAGGGGATGCTGAGGCAGCCCAGGGAATGCTGCGGTCCCAGGGAAGGCTGAGGCGTCCCCTGCCCGGGGCACTCGGCAGCAAAGCCCTGATGTTGAGCAGAAAAAGGAAAGTTCTGGGTTAGTGGGAGGAGGTTTCTGGAATGGAGCTGGGACAGGTGCTGATCCACGCATGGAATCACGGGCTGGTTTGGCTTGGAAGGGACCACCAGGATCATTTACACTCTGTTTGTTGTCTGATTGCACAGCGAAGAACATCCAGAACTGCCGCCTCACCCTCACGGACAGCAGGAATGTCTTCCATAGCTCTTGTTTTGGAATGGGAATGGCTGTTGGGAGCTCTGGCAGGACCAGGTAAGAAGAGAAATGGGATCATTGTGGCTGCTGCTGGAGGTGGTTTTCTGCTTTCCGGCTGTTCTTCTCATTGATCCTTTCACAGCAGTGTTCTAGGGCACATTTGAGGGTAATTCCAGGAATCTGAAACCAGATAAAAACTGGTGGGGCAAAAATGTGAACCTGATCCATTTCTGGTAATTCCAAGCTTCTCCCACAACTCCGTTCCGGGGGAAAGCTGATGAAAGGATAAAGATGCAGAGGAACAAGTGCTGTAAAGCCCCCTGGCGCTCTGAGAGAGCAAACCTTCCAGTACTCCCAGCAGATCTCTTGGAGAAAGTGTGGGATCACAAGGTTTTCCAGGAAAGCAAAACAGGGGCGGAGATGAGGGAATAGGCTTCCAGTTCTTCCTTGAGCTGAAAGCCTGGGGGAATTGAGAGGGGCCACAAGAACTGTTTGTGTAGGCAAATGGGAGTTTGGGGGCTGAATCTGAGTTTCTCTCTGGGGCGTTTTTGAGGGAAAAGCTGAGGTGCTGTTTAAGGGAGAGAATGCACATTTTTGGGGTGGAAAAGGTTTGATCAATATTGTAGAGGAAGTAAAATGTTGGGGGTAAAAGTGGATGCAATCTGGAGGGGACAGAAGGAATATTTTGGAGGCAAAATGGGGCACTCAGTAGTGGACAGATGGGGAACATTTTGGAGGCAACACTTGACAAACTCTCTGGGGTGGAGAACGACCACATGGAGGGAAAAATGAGGTGATGAGCAGCGGGCACGTAGGGAAGGTTGAGGGGGTAAATCTTGAGAAAAGCCCCAAGAAATCCTTGGAAGCAGGAGTGAGGAATTCAGTGGTGGAAAAATAGGGGAATTTTGCGGGGGTAAAACTTCAAAAGATCTAAGAGTTGAGAGTGAGTGTTCTTAGGTAAAAAGGATGTCTTGTTGAAGTTGGGCGTCTGGACTGTGGCATTTCTGGATCACAGGGTGTTTTTCCAGAAAGTAGGAGATAAAGAAGACTCCCAAAGCCTCGGTAGCTGTGTTAAGAAATCCCTGCCAGGGAAGAAAGGTACCTAAACCTCCTAGAAGTAGGGACTAATTGGCATGGGAAGGGGAAAACCCACCCCCAGTGGGAGAGAGCGCACCGGGTAAGGGAAGAGAAGGATGCCCTTAAGAAGAAGCAGGGAGGGTGAATTTCTCGGTTTGCTAAAATGTATCAAAAAGTTTGGAATCTGGGTCTGTGTGGAGGCCGGGATTTTCTCGGCCATATGCAGAGCCCAGCACTAGGAATAAAGTTTTGATATCCTTCCAGCATCCAAACGCAACAGAGGGAATCCTGGAGGAGGTGGAAAACGCTGTCACTCCATCGGTGGAATTCCTGGGAAACGGAAAGCAGCAGAAGCAGCAAGAACAGAGTTGGAAGCAGGCTCCAGCCGGGTAAGGCAGACACCAAATCCTTTGGAATTTGAAGTGGGCAGGGGTGGGAAGAATGAATTCTTACATTTGTAGCCCAGGGATTCCTGAGCAGGATCCCGGCAGGGAAGACTGCAGGGATCAGGCTGGGGCCTGATCGCAGCTGGGGGCAGCGAGCCTTGGAATTGGCTGAAGGGAAGAAAGAGGGATCCTTTGAGCACAAGGATCAGGTGTCAAATGTGGAGATGGCATCAGACAATTCCTCGGGAGGGTTTAGTTCCTGGGCCAAATCGATCTCCTGCCTTGTGAAGGAGCTCAGAGAGCTGGGAAGAGCCCAAGCAACGCAGGGAATGCACCGGCAGATAAAAGTGCCGGGGAACGGTGGGGAAAAGCATCCGAACAGGGGGCCTCGTTTTGTACAGGGACGGTACAAAAAATTGTCCAAAAGAGCAGGAATGGAATGGGATTTTACGTATTCCTCGGAGGCCACAATCCAGTGGGAAGGCTGAGAGAAGGAAGCAAAGCCTAAAAAGGCAGATGAGCCAAATCTGCCCAAAGCCTCCAATGGCCACATTCCCTGGCATTGCTGAGGACTTCAGCCAAGCTCCAGGCAAAAGGTGAGCCCCTATGGAATCCTTTCTGGGAGACCATATCCAGCTGGGACCCTTCCTGGAGAAGGCCATGGGATATGGGTTATCCCAGGTCCAGAGAATATGTCATTTCCTCAGGAAAAACACTTGGATCACTGCATCACTTTCTTGTTTTAGGCTCACCAGTCACCCGGGCTATCCCAGCGGGGAGAGCGGGAGCATGTCCAGCCATGGAGAATTTCTGGGAGAGCCCGGGAGAAGAAAGAAGGCTCCAGCTTCACAGATCTGTGTCATAACCCATCCTGTCGGCCGCTCCTGTTTGATCCTGGTGCATTTGTCCTCTTGGATTCAACCTGAGCAGCGCTAATTGCTGGCAATGAAGCAGCCTTTGGTACTTCTTTTCCACGAAACCTCTCCATCCTGCCCTTCAATCCTGTTGCAAACACGGGAAAAACCCAAAATTCCGTTTTTCCCCCCCTCTCCCCTTCACTTTGCCTCCTCTTTTCTTGCAGGCTTTGGGCTATCCAGGCTTGCATGTGGATTAGGCAGAGCACCCCGGAAGCTCAGCTCCAGGTGGGATTGCAGCAGTGTTGGAAGCACCAGGGATTCTCCCAAGGTTTGGTGTGAGGAGCTGCATCTTGGGAGGGGCTGGGATTTTGTGCACTTCTGGGTTTTTTTTTTTTTTCCTGTTTGCCTTTTGGGCCGCCTCAGAGAAAAAGCTGAAAACCGAAGAAGCTGAGGGGGGGTTCCCAAATTCCTTTCCAGCCCTTCCGAGGAGGCACAAAGCCACGTGGAGCTGAGGAAAGGGATGTGAGGAGAATGGCAATAATGGAGCCTTGGGACTCTGCACTTCATTCTTTTCACGTGTTTGGAGGTGCAGGAAATGCCAAACGCCACAGGAATTCTGTGTCTGTAACATCGGGTGCAACCTCTTGAAACCCAAGTGCTCAGAGTGGGGTTTTCCCAAGGGTAAATCCCAATGTGACATGGCAAAGCTTCAGCGAGGATTTCCAGGCTTGACTGCACAGCTTTTGGGAAAGCTCAGTAGCCAAACAAGATCAGATTTCTGTTGGATTTGGATCAAACGTGGCGTTTAAATCTGGGACAGCTCAGCTCCCCGGGTGGGAAAGTGCTTGGAGCAGCCGAGAGCTGAGCTGTTTTTGAGAATTCCAAGCGTTGTGTTCTTACGCTCCTTAATACAACGTTTAAATAATTGATCCTGAATGGAGACAGTATCAGAGGGGTTTGTTAGAGGGGCAGGGATGTTTTTTCACCTGGCAGTGTGTTGGGATAGTCAAGACTCCTTCTGTCAGAATTAATTGGTCTTCCTTCTTTTCCCTTTTGTTCTTTCTAGGTTGTGGCTGAGTGGGGAGAATATTTGGGATAAAGAAACGAAATGCCCGAGGGAAGCTTCGCGTTCCCGTGGGGATGCTTTAGGCGCGTGCAGCTTCTGAGCTGCACCGAAACTTGAGGCTCCCACAGAAGCCGTCCGAAGCTGGAAGGGCCGGGGAAGAGAATTCCAGGAGAGGTGTGGGAAGCGCTTTCTGCCAGGTCTGGACAGCACCGAGGTGGGAATGACTTCAAAGTGTTCCTTGTCCCTGTCCTGTTCCCAGCCCAGGACCAAGTTGGTGTTCCCTGAGCGGCTGCGGTTCCCTGGATGTGGCAGGAGGAGGTCTCTGCCGGGGAGTGGGAGAAATGTCCCTGCCCGGTGCCGTGTCCTTGGCGGGCAGAGAGCGCCGCTCGTGGCAAGGGGCGTTTGTGAGTATGGAATCAGCCCTAGCTCCTTTTTAAGGGGGTGTTTTAATGAGTCATCAGCAGGGACCACTTTTAGCCAGCTTTAGTTAAGTTCCTTTTGCACAGGTTTCATGTTGCTTTGATGGTGAAATCACCAAACCCTGAAGTTTGCCAAATTACCCCTGAAAAGCTTTAATGAACCAATCCTGAGGGAACTGGGGATTGGATATCTGGGATCTTATGGCCCTTTGAGGCCATGTTGGGTTTACCCCTTGATTTTGGTGCCAAGGGAAACTCCAAGTTAAGAATAATCCAAATATGAAGCACTTCTCACAAAACTCAGCTTTGCAAACCTTTATTTGGGCTAAAAAAGAAAAGATGGGAATGCCCTTGGCAGAAAAGCAGCTGTGAGGCACAGCAGGCTTCAAATGCCTGTCAGCAGGAGCTCCAGGAGAAACGGCTGCTGGCTCCGGGCATCCTGGGCTTTCCAGGCAGGTTTTGTACTGGATTGCAAGGCAGTTTTCCTGCCTCTGGGGGGTGGCACCTGCATCCCGCTGGAAAGGGAAAATGTGGAGAGAGGGGCAAGCGGGAAGACGGTTGCTGCTGTGTGTCCTTGGATTGCAGTTCCTCCCGGTGAGTCTGTGCTGCTGGAAGTTTGAAGGAGATCAGTCCTGGAGTATGTGTGGGTTCACCTGTGGGGTTTGGGAGCGACGCTGGCCATGAAATTCCAGGGATGTTCCCTTTGCTGGAGTGAGAAGCAGTGGAAGCACTTTGCTGTCTGCTTCTTCATCGCCTTCGCCTCGGTCCCCTGGGGCTCCAGGTAATCCCCTCTCACCTTTGCTTTTCCAAGGGTCTCTAAATGAGGGCTTGAGCTTTGGTGTAGCTCCCTTTACAGGGAAGATCTGTTCCAGGAAAGGTCTCCTGGTCTGGACCGATGGCATTGCAGGAAGAGCAGGAAACCCCGCAGCTCCTGTGGCTCCCTCATCTGATTTGCCTGCAGGCAGCAGCAAGGATCATTCCCAAGTGTCATCCCCTGGCTCCGTGACTCGGTGAGGTTGTGTTCCCCCAAAGGCCAGGGGCCGCTTTGTTTTGCAGCTCACGAAAGTCCAGCTCAGTGGTGCTGGGTTTGGTTTTTGTGTGCAATGAAGGCACTAAAAAATTCCCCTCCTTCCCTGGCACAGCCCTGGAGTGGGAGCAGATTCCCCTTATCCCGCAGTTATCCCGCTCCTGCCCTGGATCCCTGCGGTGCCGTGTGTTCTCCAAGCTCACAGCACTGCTGGCTCTAAACAAGAAAAACAATCCCTGTTCCTTCTCTTCTCCGTCCTTGATGTTCCCAGGCCCTGCATCTCCCTGGCTATTCCCTGTGGGAGTCTTCATCTCCATCCCACCTTATCCCGATCAGGTAAGGGTCTGAGACGTGTTTAGCAGCAAATGCATTCCTGTGAAGAAAGCCAAGAGCAAAGAGCATCCAGATGCAGAGAAGTCTTTAGAAAAGCGTTCCAGACGTGCAAATGAGGGATGTGTCTTCCTGCATCTCCTGTTGTTTTTCTCTGTCACGTTTTGGAAGGGCTTCTCTCAGTGATTTCCTGCAGTCCAGGTGCGTCCCTTCTTTTGTCCAAATCCAGTGCCAGAGGATCGAACAACTGACGAGTGGGGCCTGGGATGAAAACGGTTCTCCTAAAATGAGGGAAACAATGCTAGAAGAGAAATGAGCATCCTTTTAATGCCTGGAATAAAAATGCTGGAAAAGGGCACTTTTTATTTGATATGGTGTCATTCTCCTTTTTTTTCCATGGATAAAACTGCACAGTGAGCAATCAGAGCAGAAATAGGAAATGCAGGAGCCTTGGATTCCACAGTGGGATTAACTTCCCTTTTCTGCTCTCTTTCAGGACAGGAAAAACCACTGAACTCGCCCCATCTTTGGGACCAAGAGCTTTGGTGCTGGAGTAGGCAAAGCCAGCTAGGGCCCCCCTTGTCCTGCCCATGGTGTGGGTCAGGGACAGGCTCCTCTTCTCCTCTGTGCTGGGATGAACTGCCTAGGGAATGCTATTTCTGACAGCCCGGTCCTAGCCCCGGCTACTGGAAATGGGCAGAGGTGAAGAGGCAAGTGCCAGAGTTGCTTGGGGATGATGGAATTGTGGTGTCTGGCTGTGCCCAGAGGGGCAGGTTGGGCATTTCTGTGTGTCTGAGGACCGGTTTGGGTGCTGGGGAGCCCGGGGAGCCGAGCTCTCAGTGCATTCCCAGCTCACCCGGGGGTGGGAGCTGGTGCAGGGCTGGGTGACAGCCTCTGGTCGGGCTCGGGGCAGGCCCTGGCCCCGGCACAGACACGCTGGGGTGCTTTGGGGACGCTTGGGGAGCAATGGGAAGAAAATGAGGGATGGTGCTGGGCGGAGCGATCGGCCTGCGCTCGTGTCAGCGCAGCCGTGCAGGGCACTGGGATCTGGGTAAAGCACCGGCTCTCCTGGTGTTCAGGGATGCAAGGTCTGAGGGACCGGATTTACTTGGGGCTTTCCAGGACAGCAGGAAGAAGAGGAAATGTGGTGCCAGAGGTGCGTCCCATCAGGTTGCAGTTCCCTCTTTCCCATTTCCATTTCCTCCTCAGTGCGGGTGTCCCCTGCAGCCCATGAGCACGGGGCCGGTGACAACTCCCTGTCTGTAGAGGGATTCCTTATGGAACAAGGGCAGATGACACTTGTGTGAGGCTTACGACTGTTAGAATTAGACCAGGATGGGTTTAAGGAAAACTAGAACCGTGTGTTAATCTTACTGGTCAATGAACAAATAGAATCCACACTTCTGTAAGAAAAAATAGAGTGTATGGAGCATATAGAAGAAGCTGGTTTTGCCTGCTGCTGCTGCTTGGCTTTATCATGTAACCCCATTCGAACTCTGCCTTCAAGACAGCTGTGAGACCGTGAAATAAAGAACTTAGCAGAACAGCAGCCTCCTCTGCTCTTTCACCCTGGTCCGAGAAGGAGGGGTACCCTGTCAAAGGCTCAACACTTGCCTTTCTGACTTTGTTTCTAAATTTCTACCTTTCTAATTTTGTTTGTTTCTAATTTTTTTTTGTTTGTTTCTAACTTTGTTTGGTTTTAACTTTCTACCTTTAGAAATGTGTTCGTTTCTTGTATTTTACCTCTTTGTTTGTTTCTAAATTTCTGCCGTTGTAACTTTGTTTCTAACTTTCTACTTTTTAAATTTCATTTGTTTTTAACTTTTTACCATTCCTCCCAGCGAGGGCTGTGTGCAGAATACTAAAACCTGTTATGTTCTTCATTTTTGCTTCTATAGGCAAATGCTACTGATTTAGATGTAAATTCATTTTGAAATGGGCCAGCCCTCTCTCTCTACTCTGTCGCATACAGGAATATAAGAAGCTGGGAATAGAGATCAGCAGGTTTTGAGAATAAGGAGCCGGCGTTTTTCTGTAGGAAGGAAAGCAGCAAGCGCCTGGCCGCAGGAGCCGAGACGCTCGGGCTGCAGGAGCTGCAGAGCGCCCGGAGCCGGCTTTTCCCTGTGCTCTGTGCCTGCCCCCGGGCTGAGCTGGGCGGCGCTGCTGCCGCCCGGTGCCGGCTGAGCCGAGAGGGCGGCGGCCTCGGTGGCTGCCGAGCGTGGCAAGGAGCGGGAGCGAGCGGGGCCGGGTCTGTCAGCGGAGGGGAGGGGCGAAGGGCGGTTCGGAGCCGAGGGACACGGCCGTGCATGAGCGGGGCCAGAGCGGTGAAAAGGAGTGGGCGCCGTGCGGGGCGGTGACCGCGGGGAATGACAGCGCGGGGGGCGGCCCGGCGGGGCCGGTTTTGCCGGGCAGCAGAGGCGCGGTCGCAGCGCGACCCGGGCGGGAGGCACCGGGCGGGCACGGTCGGAATCGAGCCGCCCGCGTGTCGCTCTCAAGGAGGCGGCTCGGAAAGGAAGGCGCAGTTCCGCGCTCTCGGGACGGCCTAAGTGACGCTTTATTATCACCTGCCAGGACCTTGACGAGGGCTGGTGCCACTTCCGCCACACTCAAGATGGCGGACGCACTAGGCCCCCTGCGAGAGGTGTCCCTGCCGATGCCTGCCGCCGGTCGCGGAGCCGTCGCCCGCCTCTGGCGCCGCTGACCCCACCAGCCGTGTCCTCGCACCGGGAAGCACTGCGGAAAATCGCGCGGAAAGCGCGAGATCGGTGTCGGAGTCCGGGCCGGATTCAGGCAGCCGACTAGACAGAAGCCCTTGTGAGGGGGGGCTTAAATGCACCACACTAAAGATGGCGGCTCGACCGGAAGTGGCTTCTGCCAGCACCCAAGATGGCGGCGAAGGGCGGAAGTCACGTGATTGCCACACTAAAGATGGCATCTCACGAGGCTTCTTTGACCTTCTCAATATGGCGGCAGGGAAAGCCCCCCCTCCCCCCCCTCCCCCCCCCCCCAAGCTGCGTCTACTCGGCTGCCTGAACGTGACGCCGATGCCGGCGCCAGCCCAGCGCTTGCACGCAATTTTCTGAGGCGTTTCCCGCTACGCGGACACCGACTGTGGGGTCAGCGGCGCCTGGGGCAGGCGGGAGCATTCAGGCAGTCGAATAGACGGAGCGGGGGGGCGAGGGGGGGGGGTCCTTCCGGCCGCCATCTTGAGAAGGTCGAATAGCCACATCGGTGCGGTACCGGTGACTTCCGCCCTTCTTCGCCAGGAGCGGCAATGGCGGGGAGCCCGGGGAGCAGCGCGGCCGGGCCGGGGGCACCGGGGCGGCTGCTCCGGGCTTGGAGGTGAGTTGTGAACGGGGACAGCCCCGAGCGAACGGCAGGGGCCCCGGGGGATCGGTATTCCGGCCCAGGGATTGCTGTCCCGGCCCAGGGATTGCTGTCCTGGCACAGCGGGGGAGCTGCAGGCACGGGGCACCGGAGCTGCCTCATCCGTGCGGGGCCCAAGGCGTCGCTCCGGGGTGGATTCTGTAGGGGACAAAATGAACATTTTGGGGTAAAATCTGGGTTAATCTGCAGGGGAGAGAATGAACAGTTTGGGGTAAGAATGAGCTGATCGGTGCTCGCCGGAGGGGCCAGCTCGGGCTGGTTCTGTGTTGCTGTGAAGAATTTGCTTTGTGGAAAGAAAGAGACACCTGAGACTGCCGCGGGAATCCTGGGGTGGAGCCGGGAAGGAAACCTGGTCTGACTGCGGGAATGGGAAGGGGGGGTCAGGAGGGGTCCTGGTCGGTCACTGGAGCTGCCGCCGGGAAGGCGACGTGTAACAATGTATAGCGAGGTGTAAGGAACATATTGATTACTGGATTATCTATAACAAGGTGTGAGGAACATATTGATTATTGGATTATCTATAACGAGGTATAAGGAAGATATTGATTGCTGCACTATCTAATGATACTATATAACAATCGTACAAGGAGATCTATATAAAAAATCCTCCATGGTCATCCTTCTCCCAGCCCCGCTGTGTTTTCAGGACCTTGGGGGCAGAGTTTGGGTCTGGACAAGGCTCTCGGGCACAGGGTGGGATTCTTGGGGTGCAGGGCCAGGATTTGGACTCGATGCTCCCTGTGGGTCCCTTGCAGCCCAGGAAATGCTGCGATCCTGTGCCTCTGAGGGTGAAATAAAGGGGAGCGGTGGCGTTTGTGCCCGCTGTGTTCACGGCCCCGCCGGCTCAGGGCGGGTTAAAGGCGCAGCTGCCCCGAGACAGCGGGACCGGCCGGGGCTGCTCGCTCCCGGTGCTGCCGCCCCGTGGGGAGAGCCCGGCACTGCAGCCCGGAACGGCGCTGGACCACGGGATGGGCGTGGAACAGCAGCGCAGGGGATGCTGAGGCAGCCCAGGGAATGCTGCGGTCCCAGGGAAGGCTGAGGCGTCCCAGGGAATGCTGAGGCAGCCCAGGGAAGGCTGAGGCGTCCCAGGGAATGCTGAGGCTTCCCCTGCCCGGGGCACTCGGCAGCAAATCCCTGATGTTGAGCAGAAAAAGGAAAGTTCTGGGTTAGTGGGAGGAGGTTTCTGGAATGGAGCTGGGACAGGTGCTGATCCACGCATGGAATCGAGGCTGGTTTGGCTTGGAAGGGACCACCAGGATCATTTACACTCTGTTTGTTGTCTGATTGCACAGCAAAGAACATCCAGAACTGCCACCTCACCCTCACGGACAGCAGGAATGCCTTCCATAGCTCTTGTTTTGGAATGGGAATGGCTGTTGGGAGCTCTGGCAGGACCAGGTAAGAAGAGAAATGGGATCATTGTGGCTGCTGCTGGAGGTGGTTTTCTGCTTTCCGGCTGTTCTTCTGATTGATCCTTTCACAGCAGTGTTCCTGGGCACATTTGAGGGTAATTCCAGGAATTTCAAAACAGTTGAAAAATGGTGGGGAAAAGATGTGAACCTGATCCATTTCTAGTAATTCCAAGCTTCTCTCACAGCACTGTTCCAGGGGAAAGCTGATGAAAGGATAAAGATGCAGAGGAACAAGTGCTGTAAACCCCCCAGGCTCTCTGACAGAGCGAACCTTCCAGTAATGCCAGTACATCGCTCTGAGAGACTCTGGGATCACAAGGTTTTCCAGGAAAGCAAAACAAGGGCGGAGATGAGGGAACAGGCTTCCAGTTAAGAATGGTTTGGTGGGTGTAGGAATGATTCTTGTATGTTTGATGCTTCCCTTTTTATTCCTGAATAATTTAAAAATGATTCCTTGAATAAATCATCTAAATTTGGGAATTTAAATTTGAGAGGGAACAGTGCAACATTAATACAGGCAGAGATCATGGAATGATGGAATGGTTTGCATTGAAAGCCCCATCTCTGAGCCTGTTCTGGGCAGGCTCCTGCCCATCGGCCACTCGTTGCAGGTGGACATGGAAGTGATGGAGGCGTTCAGGGAACGCTGATTGGTTTTCCCTGCCTCTGGCAGTCAGGTCATTAAAAAGACTAATTGACCTCTTCCAGTGGGGAGACATTTAAACAAGAGGTGCCAAAAAGAATTGGAGCTTCTGCACGATGAAATCTGCAAGTATCCAACTTAAAATCCCCCCTGGATCGTCACCGGTCCAACTCCCATGGACTGGTCACCTTGGCCAGGAGTGTCCAATCCTGCTGTCAATGCACTGGGCCGGGGTCTCATTTTCATTTCATGTAAAGACCCTCTGGGTGCCCCCCAGTCACTGGAAAGACCGGACTGGGCTCCCAGGGCAGTAATTCCAGGTGTTCTCTTCATGGGAATAGCACAGGAGCCTTCCCCTTGGCCAGAGGAGCGGCCAGTGCCTCCCTCAGTCCACAAATCCCCAGGACAGAACACAGAGAAAGCAACAGGAATATGGAAATCCCCCACAGTGGGAGATTCTGGTGCTCTGGATTAGATTTTGGATTTATAACGTTAAAGGGAGGGGTTTCAAAGACTGAAATATTATGTTTTATGACTCAAACATTTTCTTAAAAGACTTTTAAAACTGTATTACAAAAACTGCAGAAGACTCCCACACCCTGAATGGGGCCCCGAGGCCTGACACTGCTCGCTGATGAAGGTAAGATAAAGTAACAGCTCAGGGCTGGGGATATTCACGGAGCTCAGGCTTAACACCTCCAAGATGAGGAGCACAGCCCCAGGGCTATCAGCTGCCCGGGCTGGCACCAAGGGGTGGAGGGAGGAGAGGCTTTGGGTACCTTGGAAAAGCCGGTGGTCACAGCCGCAGTGACTGCCCATCCTGCACTGTGCAGAGCCCGGCTGCGGGGTCCTCACCGGGGGGAGGAAGCTCATCCACAGCAGAAGGGGTGACATGGCCCAGCACAGGGGCCCCCAGAGCCTGCAGCAGAGCACCAGAGATGATGCAGCAGACCCTCAGTGTTGCAAGGGACAGCGTCAAGCCGGCCCCTGCAAGAGAGGCACGTGGGCGTTCCCAGCTGGCCCAAAGTGTGCATTAACCCACGGAATTCTGCACCCTTCGGCTGGGGCAGCGTGTGGCGGCGTGGCCACGGCGCCCACGGGGGACCCTCACCACCGGCAGGGCGGATGGAGGGGAGCAACGAGACGTCGTTGGCACCCTCAGATGGGTGATGGGCTTCCATCCAACCCCTCTCCCTGTTCCCCACGCACCCTACCCTTCTGTTTTCTATTTCTCTCTCTTCCCTTCTCTTTGTCTCTCTACTATTAAATAAAATACATCCATTTTTTTGGCAACAACATCTAGCCTCGTTTGGTTTTAATCTCGTTTCTGGGGATATTTTGAACCTTCTAAGTTCTTTCTGGTTTAGGCACAGAGACTGAGCTTGCTTTGCTTTTCTGCGTTTAAACCGGATCATAACAGGGCAGGTGTGGAGGGGTTTTTCTCCCTCTCCTGTTCATTAGTGTTACCACTGCTCTTGTTGCTCTCACTGTTACTATGTGTTGTCATTAATCTCAAATGATTGTATTTGTCTTGGTTTCCATTCTTAAACTGTTCTGAGCTGGAATTTTGTCTCTGGTCTCTTCCCCATCCCACGGGGGGTGAGGGAGCGGCTGCTGGTGCCCAGCTGGGGTCCAGCCATGGCCCCGGGCACTTCTGGGGGCTCCGAACCCGAGGGACAGGAGCGGTTTTGGGCTCACAAAAAGAGACCCAGTGCTGCGTTTCTGGGGCTCAGAAGCAGGCGCAGAGCTTAAAAGCAGAGACTAAATCCTGCATTGTGGAGTCCTATTAGCGCAGGCCGAGGCCCTAGGGTATATCACTGTCCCACAGCCGTAGGGAGGAGGAGGAGGAGAGAAGATCCGGCAGGCAGGAATTGTGCAGCAAGATTGATTAATTATTTTACAAACTCTTTTATAGACTTCTTTCTTCATAGTCTAATTGGACAAAGGATCAGCCTCCCCTTGGGGGTGATTGGCTAAAATCCTAAAACATCCATTGTCAAAATATTTTTCTACTGTACCATAAAGAAGACTTTTCAAGGTTGCAGGTGGCTTGGTTGTTTACATAATTCTGCTACCTCTTCTGTGAGAGAGAAAAGTCTCTCACAGAAAATAGCAAGAAAATCCTTGCTAGCAGCATTTCTCGATCTACAGAGTCCTGAGAGCAGGCTGGTATGGCCAGAGTTGGGACTCAGAAACAGTGACTAAATCCTGTTCTCAGGGCTTGAGGAAGAGAGCGAGTCCTGTGTGTTTGGGCTCACAAAGAGAAACGGAAGTGCTGCGTTTTGCTGGACCTGAATTAAAGGCCAAGTGCCGTGTTTTGATGCTCAAAGCGGGCTCTTCGGGCCAGGGCGAGTGTGTGTCTCTGAGCTCCGAGTCCTGCCTCAGGCACAGCCCGAAGCCGGGCTCGCCGGCCCCACGCAGAGCTCGGGAGCAGCGACTCAGCGCCGCGTCCGGGGCTGGCGGCAGAGCCCGGGGCCGCGTCGTGGGGCCCAAGGCGGGCTCCGGGAGGGGCTCAGGGCTGAGAGCGGAGCCCGGCCCGGCGCGTCGGGCCCGGCTCGGGATCCCGGGGCTGCCCGGGCGCCGGCACAGCCCCGGCTCCCCGCGGAGAGCCGGCCGGAGCAGGAGCGGCAGCGCCGGGCTCGGCCCCAGCGCCCGTCCCGGAGCGGCTCCTCCCGGTGCCGATCCCAGCCCCGATCCCGCCGGGGGAGAGGCGGCACCGCCCGGGACCCGCAGCGGCCGCCGGCACGACCCGGAGCCCCGGTCCCGGGAGCGGCCCCGGTGCGGCCCCGGTGCGCGGGGCGGGCCCGGCCCGGGAGAGAGGGGCGGGGCCCCGAGCGATGGAGCCGCCCCCGTGCCGGGCAGGGCGGGCCCCGGGTCCGGGCGGGGCCGGGGCTCTGGGGCGGGGCCGAGCGGGGCCGGGCGGGGCCGGGGGCGGCTTCAGGGGCGGGGCCGGGCCCGGCTCAGGTGCGCGGGGCGGGGTCCGCACAGGTGCGCGGGGTCCCAGGGCGGCTGCGCAGGGCGGGGCCGAGGTGATTTAAGCCCCCGAAATCGCCCCTGCCGCCATTTGCTCCCTCAGAGCTCGGGGAGGCTGCGGCCGGGCCGGGCTCCCCCGGCGGGGCCCGGGAGAGGCCCCCGCTCCCCCTCTTTCTTCCCCGTCTTTCTTCCCCCTGTTTCTCCTGCCCTTATCCTCCTCCTTCTTCCCCCGCTTATCACCTCTTTCCTACCCCCCCCCAGTTTCTTTCTCTCTCCCCCACACCCTCCCTGTCTCTCCCAGCCCCCTGCCTGCCCTCTCCCCAGCGCCCCCCCACCCTCTCTCCCTGCTCCCCTGTGCATCCCCGACCCCCCCCGCCTCCTTTCTCCCCCACCCCTTTCTCCCCTCTCCGTACCCCGCTCCCCAACCCGACTCCCCTCTCTTCCTCCTCCTCTGACCATCATCCCTCACCCGACCTTTCCCTTCCCCCCTCGTTCTCCCCAACCCACCCCGACTCCTCTCCCTACCCCATCTCATCCCTCCCCGTTCCCTCTTTCCCCCGCAGCCGCGGGGCTCGGGGCGCCGGAGAATAAAGCCCAGAGGGCCGGAGCCCGGCGCCCCTGCCCTCGCTGGAGCCTCGCACAGGGGACCCGCTCGGCGGGTCCCCCGTGCAGTACAAAAACAGCGCCGGGGCTCCGGCTTTCCACACATCACACTGGGGATCCCCTCCTCAGGAGGGGTTCCCGGGGGGGTGGTGGGTCTCGGGGAGGGTGGTGGGTTGAGGTGGGCCCCCTCCTCAGGAGGGGTTCCCGGGGGGGTGGTGGGTTTCGGGGGGGGGGGTGGGTTGGGGTTGGGGTGGGCCCCCTCCGTAGGAGGGGGTCCCGGGGGGGTGGGTGGGATGGGCCCCCTCCGGAGGAGGGGGTCCCGGGAGGGGGTCAGGGTGGGCCCCCTCCGGAGGAGGGGGTCCGGGGGAGGGGGGTGGGGCGGAGGGGGGACTTCCCCCCCCTCCAGTCCCCGCCCCCTCTCCCGGACCCCCTCCTCCGGACGGGGCTCACCCCGGCCCCCTCCCGGGACCCCCTCCTCCGGACCGGGGCCCCGGGGGGAGGGAGGGGGTGGGCGGGTGGGGGGGTCCGGGCGGGTGGGGCTGTTGGTTTGGCCTGTGGTCTCTATGTCTGTTCATGCCACAGAGTGACGTGACCCCCTCTGCTTTCCCCCCCCACCCCCCTCCCTCCCCGGGGCCCCGGTCCGGAGGAGGGGTTCCCGGGAGGGGGCCGGGGTGAGCCCCGTCCGGAGGAGGGGGTCCGGGAGAGTGGGCGGGGACTGGAGGGGGGGAAAGTCCCCCCTCCGCCCCACCCCCCTCCCCCGGACCCCCTCCTCCGGAGGGGGCCCACCCTGACCCCCTCCCGGGACCCCCTCCTCCGGAGGGGGCCCACCCCAACCCACCACCCTCCCTGAAACCCACCCACCCCCCCGGGAACCCCTCCTGAGGAGGGGATCCCCAGTGTGATGTGTGGAAAGCCGGAGCCCCGGCGCTGTTTTTGTACTGCACGGGGGACCCGCCGAGCGGGCCCGGCCCGTGTGGGGCTCCAGCGAGGGCAGGGGCGCCGGGCTCCGGCCCTCTGGGCTTTATTCTCCGGCGCCCCGAGCCCCGCGGCTGCGGGGGAAAGACAGGACAGAGGACGGGAATAAGGGAGCAGAGGGGGTCAAAGAAGGAGCGCAGGTGGGGGGTTCGGGGTGTGCAGGGAGAGGTGGGATGGGGGGACAGGAAAGGAGGCGGGGGAGGACGAGGACGGAGCACAGGTGGGGGGGGGGTCAAGGTGCAGAGGGGGAAAGAGGGAAGAGGAACAGGGGGAGGTGGAGGGGGAAGGAAAGGTGGGAGACGGAGGGGGAGGATTGAGGGCAGGTGGGGGGAACTGCGAGGGGAAGGGGAGCAGGGTGAGGGGGCAGGGGGGACCCGGGATGGGGGCGAAGGAACGGTGGAGAAGGGGAGAGAGGGTGGAGGGGTAGGGCAGGGTTGGGGTGTGTAGGGGGACAGGGAGGGGGGATGGGGGGGACCGGGCCGGGGGGGGAGGGCTAGGGGGGAGAGGGGGGGGGGTAGGGGGGGGGGTGTAGGGGGTGGGGGAGGGGAGGCAGAGGGGGGAGAACGGAGAAGGGTTAGAAGAAGACAGACAAACACAAATATAAAGGAAAAGAACTACAGAGACATAGAAATATGGAAATACAGAGATCTAGAGCCCGGTCCGGCCACAACCGTTCCCACCGAGCGCCGAGGGAGCAAATGGCGGCGGCGCCGATTCCCGAGGCTTAAATCCCCTCGGCCCCGCCCCGCGCAGCCGCTCTGGGGCCCCGCGCACCTGTGCGGACCCCGCCCTTCACACCTGTGCCGGGCCCGCCCCGCCCCGCCCGCGCCCGTAAATGCCGGCGGATCCGCGCCCGCTCCGCTTTGTGCGGTGGATGCTCATCCTGCTCCTCCCGGGCTGTGGCGGGACCGTCGTTCGGAGCGCTGTGCGGAGCCCGGCACCGGGGGCTGCTCCCGGCGCTGCGCCGAGCCCGAGGCGCTGAGGTGGGAACGGGACCCGGGCCCTGGGATTCGGGGCTGGGTTCTGTCGGTGTCTGCTGGGGGTCCCGGGCCGAGCCGCTTGTCTCTCGGCGGGCGGGGTGCGGCTGCCGGGCTCGGAGAACTGAGGTGGGATGGGGGATGGCATTAGGCATCGGGATCGCCGCGGCTGGCAAGTGCCGCTCCGGGATAGGCGCTGGCGCCGAGCCCGGCGCTGCCGCTCCGGCTGCGGCCAGCGCGGGGCTGGGCTCCCGCCGGAGCTCCGGCTACGCTCCCGCTGCGGCCGTGGGGAGCCGGGGCCGTGCCGGTGCCGGGCCCGCCGGGAGGGCGGCGCTTCCCCGCAGCAGGCGCTGGATCGCGCCTGGAAGCGGCCGGGCCGCGGGGACCGCCCGTGCCCGCCCCGGCACCCCCCGAGGCCGCCGCTCCCTCAGCGCCGCCCGCCCTGTGGGGCGCCCCCTGGCGCAACCGGAGCGCCGGCGCTCCCGGCCCGGCCCCGCCCGCAGCCCCCGCGGGGACGCGGAGCTCCCCCAGCCCCGGCACTGCTGAGGCCGCCGCACCCCCTGCCCCGGGCCGCTCCCCCGGGGGCCTCCCGCCCGCCGCGGCCCCGCCCAACCAGCGCGCCTGCAGCGGGACGAGCCGCTCCCCCGGCCCGGCCGCTGGCGCCGAGGCCGCTGCTGCCGCTCCTGCTCTGACTGCGCCCGCTGCGGGACCGGGGCCTCGCCGGGGCTCGCTGCTGCTTGAGCCGCTCATCCCACAACTGCCGCTTGAGACCTGATGCTCTCCTTCCTCCCCCCCCCGCTTTCTCTGCGGCTTGCACGCTCCACTGCAAAAACCTCTGGCTTTAAAAGGCCAGGGAAAAATGTTTCTTCTTTATTTCCAGAGCACAGGAGATCCTGAGTGGCAATGGCTACACAAGGACCACCAAGTCGAACCCTTATGTGAATGGCTCCTCTGGCCACTGAACCCACACCTGGGCACTCTCAGCAGCCTGCTCCAGCCAAGCCAATCTCAGCTCCTGGCAATGTCCTGCCTGGGATAGGAATGCCAAGTGCCAGCAAGGTCATTCCTATGCAAATACAACTCCTTCTTTTATGCTAATACTGCTTGCCACACCAGCCCCTGTAATTGCCATAGGGCAGAGCTCCATGGCCAGCACCTGATCATGCAACAACACAGGTGAGCAGTTGTGTGACAGCACTGAACTCTTCCCATAACCCTGATTTCCTGCCCTTTCCAGGATTTACCCAACAGCTGTAAAGGTGCTTGTTCTATGGCCCTTTCCAGGGAGAAATGAGCAAGGCAAATCCTGAGGGTTCACTTGGTCCACGGCCAAAGCTCTTCTGGAGAGGGTCAGGGCTGCTCCTGCCTGCAGAGGGGCCTTTCCCACAGGTGAGTGTTCACAGCCCAAAATCCCAGGGGCTGCTGAGGCCGCGCCAGCTTTTGTGGCCCAGAGCTGCACAGAGCTCCCAGCAACTCCTGCTCACTGCCAGGAGTGTTCCTTGGTGCTCCTTCTGTGTGTCCCAGCTGGCAGGGAATGGGGGGAAGGAGAAGGCCAGGAGGCCCAGGAAGGGAAGCAGCAGCTCTTGTGCTTTGGATTTGCAGAGAGGAGCTGTGCCTGCAGTGTCCTGCCCGTGGCACGCAGCGTGCCAAACACACATCCCCGGAACGGGCACTGGGCTGCCCGGGCAGCGCTGGGATGGACATGGATAAAGGGCTGCCCGCGGCCCCTCGGCCAGGGGCTGCTCTGAACAGGCACCCAGAGATGCTTCAGTCCCGACAGACCCCACTGACACCCCAAAAATGCCCCAAGGAACAGCTGGCACTGGGCAATGTCAGAATGGGCTGTTTGCAGAGGGGCTCAGACAGCAATTCCCAGTGCTGACCTCCCACACACCTGCCAGCTATGTCCCAGCCACCCAAAATGCCTTCCCTTCCAGCCTGAGGCCATCATCCCTCAGCAGTGTTAAAGCCAAGGCAAGCTTCCCCCACAGCAATGAAATGCCAAGCAATGCCCTCAGAGATGCCTTCAAATGAAAGGTCAGAGTCAGAGAAATCTCTTTGGATTGAGTTGGGAGTTTTTGGGGAGCCAGCTGGAACTGCACAACTGATGGAAAGCTTTCCCAGGTGGCTCCCACTGCAGGTGCCCTGAAGGCAGGGATGTGCATCCCTTTCCTGAGGGAAAAGAACTTGCAGAGGCCACTCCTGAGGCTCTGGAATGAAATCAACTCCTGCAGGGAGAGAAGTCCTCCCGTGGGCACAGGGGCTGCCTCAGCACGGGCTGGGAGCGTGTCCAGCCAGCGCCTGTTCCTGCTTTCAAATATCACCTGGAGCCCCAGCTCGGGGGGTGCAGGCAGCTGAATTCCAGGGAACTCTGTCAGGTGCCCCCAGGGACATTGGGGGGGGGCTGGGGGATGAGGGTTACAAACAGCAAATTCTATGGAACATGAAGCTGTCCTTGCCCTGACCCTGCTGAGCTTCCCTGGAAGCTCTGCTGGTTCCTGACACAGCTGGTGTTAAATAGGCAGCTCTGCATGGGAATATCCATGCTCCAGGAGGCGCTGGGAGGCTATGCCAGTGGCAATTCAGCAGGGAATTCAGGGCTTTGGGTAGAATTCATCTGAACTAGCAAAGCCAACCCCCAAATCTGCCCACCACCCAGGGAACAATCTTTGTGCTGCCCTGGCAGCCAAAGCCCCTGGGCTGGGAAATGTCAGCAGGCAAATGGATGGAATGATCTAAATGCCAGCATCCCCCAAAGGGACAATGCCATCACCTCCCTTTGCTCCCCAAGTGTCCACTGTGTTCCCCACAGGTGCCCTGGGGATGCCAGGGAGGTGCCTTTGCCCACAGTGCCTTTCTCCTGCCCCTCTCCAGCCTGAGGCCTCTTCTCCCTTCCCTGCCAGCTGCTGCCAAGGAAGGAAGACACAGTGAGTGCTGAGTTGACCTCCAAATAGTCCTTCCCTCACCTTGAGATGACCTGAGATTTTACCCCCAAAATGTCCCCATCTGCCTCCTTCTGAGTTCCTCATTTTTTACAAGGAAGCATTCTTTCTCTGCTCTGGAGATTACCACAAGATTTGCCCCCAAAACTTTCCCCACCTGTCCACTACCTCTTTCCTCATTTCCACCTCAATCTTTTCATTCTTTGCCCTACAGATGCTTTCAATTTTTACCCCTCTGAACTTCCCTACCTGTCCATAAGTGATTACCTCAGTTTACCCCATCAAGTGCATGCTCTCTGCTACAGATCACCTCAGATTTTACCCCCAAAATTTTCTGCACATCTCCACCACTGAGTACTTTATTTTTACCTCCAAATACTCATTTTCTACCATGGAGATTCCCTCAAGTTTTACCTGCCAGATTTACCCACCTGTCCACAGCAATTCCCTCAGTTTACCTCAGGATGCTCCTGCTCTCTCCTAGAGATGACCTCACATTTTACCCCCTCAGTTTTCCCTACCTGCCCAGTTCTGATCACCTCCTTTTTACCTCAAAACATGAGTTCTTTCTTCTACTGATGAACTCGGATTTTATTACCAAAATGTCTATTTTGTCCCCTGTACACTGACTAGATTTTAAAACCCAAACCACGCAGGTTATGTCTGTCTTACCCCCAAAATGTTCATTCTGTCCCCTACAAATTAGGTCAGATTTTTTCTCAAAACCACTTATGGTTCCTACATAATTACCTCAGGGTTTTCCCCCCACATTCTACCTCATCTTGACTACTGATCACCTCATTGCTTCCTCAATATGTTCATTCTTTGCCCTACAGATCTTCCCAAGTTTTACACCCCAAATTTCCTTGCCTAGCCCCAGTGATTGCCTCAGTTCATGTCAGTGGTCACACTCTCCCTAGAGATTACCTCAAGTTTAACCCCCAAAATTTTCCTTAACTGTCCACAACTTATTACCTCATTTTTACCAAAAAAGATTCATTCTCAACCTTTAGATCATTTCAAGTTTGACCCCCCAAAATTCCCCTACCTGTCCACTACTGATTCCCTCATTCTTCCTTCAATATTTATTTCCTTTCTACCATGTAGCTTCTATCAAGATTTACCCCCAAAGTTTTCCATCTGTCTACTACTGCTTACCTCATTTTTACCTCAAAATGTTCTTTCTACAGCTTATTTAATATTATTTTTACACAAGTTTCCCTATCTGCCCACAACTGATTCCCTCATGTTACCTCAGTGTGTTCATGCTCTCCCCTAGAGATTAGCTCAGATTTAGCCCCCAAATTTTCCCCACATGCTCAGTACTCATCACCTCCTTTTTCCCTCCAAGTGTTCATTCTCTGCTCTTGAGACTTTGTCAAGTTTGGCCTCCAAAATTTTCCTTCTTTGTCTACTACTGAGTACCTCATTTTTGCTCCAAAATACTCATTCTGTCCCCTACAGATTACATCAAGTTTTACCCCCCAGTTTTTCCTTCCTGTACAATATTAACTCTTTTCTGCCCCAAAAATGTGCATTCTCTCCCCTAAACATCACCTCAGCTTTTCCCTCAAAAATGCCACCTTGCTCTGCTTGACATCCCCTCCCATTTTCCTACACAAACAATTCTTGTGTCCCCTTTCAGTCACCCCAGGTTTTCAGCTGAAAATGTCTCCTCTGTCCCCTCAAAGTTATCCCAGGTTTTCCCAGTGAGGAGCTGCAAGGAATTCAGGCAGGGCCAATGACACCAGGGAACAGCTGTAAATTCAGAGGCAGAGAGAGAAGATCTACCAGGAAAGGGGAAAGGTTCAGAAAACATTTCTGCAATTAATTAATAATTATTTCCAGTTCCCCACTGAGAAGAACACAACCTCACAGCTGTTAAGGCCTGACAGTTCCCTGCAGGGAGAGCTCAGCCCATGTGCCCAGAGGCAATCGCAGCATCTGCAAGAAAGAAAGAAGCAGCAAAAGGTGATTACTTCTCTTTCAAAGTTATTTCAAGTGCTCACACCCAAACCCACCTTTGCTCTTGATTCTGGCCAGGTGCATGGTGAGCAGTGGGCACAGGTCATGTCATCCATGCTGGTGTGAGTGATGCTTTCTGGGGGAATTCAGCTGATCTCCAAAGTTCCCTTCCTGCCCTGTGCCTGATCTGCACAGGAGAAAACCTCTTCCAGGAAGGGATTGTGCTCCCTCTAATGCCATTTGCCCAGTCTGTTCCATGGGGATATTGCCAGCCTGGGGCAGCAGAGGCACACGCAGCTCTCAGCACTCCCTGCTCCAAGCACAGCTCAGGGCTCCTTTGCACACTGCCTCTGCCATGGGGGTTTTCTCCAGGAGAAGCCAAGGAATTGCTCCTGGAAGGGTGCAGATTAAGTTATCCCAAAGGGAAGCAAAGAGTAAGTACTCCAGGAAGAGCCCTTGGGATCTGCTGGGCTGAGGTGGGAAGGGGACATTCATTCCCTGCAGGGCCAATACACAACAACCTCCAAGCCAAAGCACAGACTGGCAGGTGGGGTCTGACAGCAGCACTCTGACAAACCTCCTTGTCATTCTTCCCTGCAGTGACTTTTGCAAGCAAACTCTGAAGCTGACAAGCCCAGAAGCTCCATCCAGCCACTCTGGAAGGAAAGGATACTCCCAGGGATGAGGCACATTCCCAGCAAACTCTCCCAACACAGCCTGGAGGCAGCGCTGGAGCTCGGGTGTGGGGCTGGGAAGGGCTGCCAGGAGCACGCAGCCCCCAGGTGGGGTGGCAGCGGCAGCAGCAAATTCCCACAGGCTGATGGCACAGCAGAGAGACAAAGGCCAGCAGTGCCCACGGGAGGTGCAGGGTTAATTCTGCTCCCTGCTCTGCCCCATCCCCGCAGGAAATCTCCAAGGGGGAGAGAAACTCTCAGGGTGCCCAAAATGCAGCATCTGTCACCCTGATCCCGCTTCAACTCAGCATGGGGGGCCAAACTCCCCCCACAGGTAAACACTGAGCTGAGCTGGTCAGTCTCAAACACAGCCCCAGTTCTCACCTCCAGCCTGCTCCTGGGGCTGCTGCCACATTCCTGACAAGGAGCCCCTTTGGACAGGGCTCTCTCTGTGTCTCAGGTGCTGGGCACTGCAGGGACCAGGGCAGCCCCCTCTGGGGACAATTGGGGATTCATCCCACACCACAGGCAGGACCAGGGGCCCTCCAGTACAGGCTGGTGGGGCCAGAGCCCCTTGGGTTTGGCTGCTCAAACACCAAAGCTTTTGGCAAAGATGGGACAAGTTAAGTGGGTTTTCCTGGCCTGAGAGAGAGAAGAAATTGTTGAAATTAAGCATGGCAATTAAGTCCACTGTGGAAGTCAAAGGCTCCTGGCTTTCCCACTCCTGTTCTGATTGCTCACTAGAGGGTTTTATCCATAAAAAAATGAGAGGTGGCACCAAATAAAAGAGCTCTTTTTCAACATTTTTCCCCTACTTACTTTCATACCTAAAAAGGATGTCCATTTTTTCTTAGTGCATTCTTTGCCTAATTTTAACAGAATCGTTTTCCTTCCAGGCCCCACTTGTGGGTTCTTCACTCCTTTGCCATTGGACTTTGGACAAAGGAAGAGAAGCATCTGCTCCAAACGGGTGTCATCCTATGGGGAACACACGCTGCCTCACTCTCCCCATTCTGGATGCTGGCTCCAATCCAGTCTGAGTTTTCCCCTGTTTTCCATGTCTAAGGACAGGAACTTGTCCTGGTCAGGGTGTAAGGCCTTAAACTGCACCTTGATCTGGGGGGCTGGGACTGGGATTCCAGCAGGGAATTCATTGTTTTACAAATAAAAGTTATTCCAGGGAGCTGCTGCTTCACCACACAGTGTCAGCAAAAGAGAGAGAACACCAAAGGTGTATCCAAAAACAAGGATGGAATGATTCCTCCTGCTTTGAGTGGGATCAGGGCTTATGGTGCCCTGGAATGACAAAGAACTTCTCCCTCAGCCCCCTAGAGAGCCCTCAAAAAGCCAAAGTGCAGCAGGGAAGGAAGGAAAGGCACCTGCTGGGGACAGCACAGCTCCAGCTGCTCATGGGGACTGGGACTGAGTCTGGAGCCAAAAGCCCCTTCCCAGGCTGGAGGGGCTTGCCTAAAGCACCACCTCTGGGAAGCAAAGGGCTATGGAAGAAATGGAGTGGGAATTTACAATAATAATCATAACGGATCGGGAAAGAGCAACAACAGAAGCAACAATCATTCCAAGGGAGCAGGAGGGATGCTGAGCTTTAAACAAGGTTTGAGTGAGGCAGCAGCTCCTGGCAGTTCTAACCCACAGCTCCAGCTCTGCGATTCCAGGAGCACTGCAAGCTCCTCCTGCCCAGTCCCTGGCTTTGCCTCCTGCCAGTACTCGGCACCTCGGGCACGGGTGGCTGCGAGTGCTCCAGTGCTGCTGCCCCGAGGGAGCGGGAAAATGGCCACTAAACCCCTTCCCACTGGGCTGGCTCTGAGCTCTGGCTGGGGAAAACATTTGGCACCCCGGCATTTCAATGCAATCAGTTTCCATCACTTTGAAGATGCACTGAATAAACCCAGGGCACATAAGTAAACCTCTCCCCATAAGGAGAGCCCCAGGGAATACACAATTCTTCCTATGCCTGGCCAAAGAAACCAGGAGCCAGGTTTTGGGGAAGAGACTCCAGACTCTTATCTCCTTCCCTGGCTGTAAACCACTTGCAGAGGCTTTGGAGTTCATACAAGCTTGTCAGGATTTGGCTACTTCATTTAAATTCCATTCAGATACTGGAATGGAAGTGTCCTAAAGGCACCTCACTCAGACTTTAAGCCCTCTACCACCAAAGAATTTAGATGCTCTTTTCTTAGGAACACCCCACCTCTGCTTCTTTAGGTGTCTCCATGTGGGACATCAATTAAATGCGGACAAATTTTAGAATGCAGCTTCCAAGTCAAGTTACCTGCTAGGAAATTACTCCAGCTCTCTGGCACCTTGGGCTGTTTTAAACACAGCCTGGCCCTTCATGGCTGAGGCTCTGAGCTACACAACTTGTGAGCTGGCAAGTAACAGCAGCTGAGGTCTCATCCCAGCTGTACACAAAAACAGGGAGTGGGGGCTGCACTTGGATACATGCAGGCAGGGTTGGGCCCCTTCTGAAAGCTTCAATCCCTGTTTTTCAGAGACTCAATCAGGGATAATGACATTTTAGCAAAGCTCTCTTAAGGCACGTGAAAACCCGAGCAAGAAAATGGAATCAAAGCCTTTGTTCCACTGGCCTCACGCCCCAAATTCCAACGGGACAGACAAGTCCCTCTCCTCGCAAGGCAACGTCTCCTACCTGGATCTGTGCCTTCCCCAGCCTTTGGTGGCCGTTGTCTCCATCCTCCCACACCTCCTCATCTTCCTCCTCAGCAGGCCTGGCTTCCTCATCCTGCAGAGCAAGCACAGGGACACTCACCAGCCTGCTCATCCCAAACCTGGGCAGCAGGGATGGACTGCTGGGACCCCCTGGACACTCACCCCTCTGCTGGGCACCATCCCTGCTCTGCAGTCCATTCCCGTTCCTGGCCTGGCATCTCCTTTGAACGGGATGTTAAACCACAACCACTTGCTCTGCTGGGTTTTGGGACATCAGAGACTCCCCCAAGGCAATGGACAAAGCTCCTGTTCCCACACCCTCTGCCTCCCAAAGCCCTGCTAGGGCCAGGCAGAGCAAGGGAAACCCCTCAGTTCCTGCTGGAAATTTCCTCTTGTGCCCGTAAACCCAGGGAAATCGTGGCAGCCCCATCCCTGGAAGTGTTCAAGGCCAGGCTGGCCGCAGCTTGGAGCACCCTGGGGATGGAATGAGGTGATCCTTAAGGTCCCTTCCCACCCAAATTATTCCGCCATTCCAGGATGATTCTGTGATCTCTCCCTGCATTTATTTTGCATCGTTTCCTCTCTAATCTGAATTCCCAAATCGAAATGATTTTTTAAAGAAATCATTTAAAATTATCCCAGGAATAAAAAGGGGTGCATCAAACATACAAGAATCATTCCTACCTCCATCAAATCATTGTTAATTGGAAGCCTATTTCCTCATCTCTGTCCTTAGTTTTCCTTTCCTAGGAAACCTTATGATCCCACAGTTTCTCCAAGAGATTTACTGGGATTGCAGAAAGGTTTGCTTTGTCAGGGAGGCTGGGGGGTTTACAACACTTGTTCCTCTGCATCTTTATCCTTTCACCAGCTTTCCCCTGGAACGGTGCTGCAAGAGAAGTTCAGAATTACTAGAAATGGATCAGGTTCACCTTTTTTCCTCATTCTTTTCCAACGACTTCCAAATTCTTGGAATTATCCTCAAATGAGGCCTAGCAAGCTACTGTGAAAATATCAATCAGAGGAACATCTTGACAAGAGAAAACCACATCCAGCAGCAGCCAAAACAATGCCACTGCTATTCTTACCTGGTCTCCAGGTGCTCCAGCCAGAGCTCCCAACACCCACTGCCATTCCATGAGGGTGAGGAGGCAGTTTTGGACGTGTTCTTTGCCACGGGATGGGATAACAGAGCCCAGAGGGTCTTTGTGTCCCTTCCAAGCCACCCCATGATTCCATGATACCATCAGCACCTATACCAATTCCATTCTGGAAAGCCCAATTCCATTCCTCCCATCAACTCAGAATTTCTCCCTTCCTCTCTCTGCTCCACATCAGGCATGTGTTGCCACAGGCATGGGATGCCTCAGCACTGCCTGGGAATGCCACTCAAGGCTGCCCTGGTGGCCTCAGTGCTCCAAAATGCCCAGCTGGCTCCCGTTCCAGTCAGGAATGTCCCAAACAGCAGCGTGGGGTGTGCCCTCTGCATCCCACCATTGGGGCAGCTCCCATAGAATGTGACCGACTTACTGGGTTTGGAATTCCTGGCTTAAAAGTCAGGTGGTGGAATATCCTCTCCTGGGAATATCCGGAAGACCAGAAGGCTCCCTGGAAGCCACAGGTCAGGGACAGAGTCAGATGAACGATCCTGAACTGGTTTTCAGGGGATGCATCCCCAGCCTGTGGCTGCAAAAACTCCAGAGCTGTTCCTTCCCCTTGGGACAGCCAGGGAAAACATCCCCAGCATGGATTTCTGACAGGAAAAAACTCACTGCTCCAGGCTACTTGGCTCCTCCCAAATCCAGGCCAGCACTCCAACAGGCTCTAAGGACAAAACAACAGCAAAGACCATCTCAGGGCACACGCCACGAGCTGGGCGTCACATTCCTCACTGGAACTGGGCTGTTCCCACATCCCTGGGACAGTCGGGAGCATCCCCCGTTCCTCACTCTTCCATTCAGGACAAAGAGACAACAGAGCTGTCAAACAGCCAGTGTGTAACCCCAACAATCCAGGGAAAACCACCTTGCTCTGGGGAGAAACATCATGCCCAGTTATGGAAAAAGCCAAAGAGCAGTACTGGAAACACTCCCGGGCATGGAGGCTCCCAGCTCCGGAAATGCAGCTCACAGGCTTCTTCCCATGGGAACCCCAATCTTGCCCGGGACTGGGCTCAGGGAGAAAGTCCTGCCCATTCCACCACTCTGGCACAGACACCCCAGGAAGGTGTCCCTGACCATGGCAAGGGGCTGAACAGGATGGTCTGTAAGGTTCTTGCCAGCACAGACCATTCCAGGAGTTTAAGGTGGATTTGAGCAGCTCCTGGGGACATGAACACCACCCACACCTCCCACCTGGCTCAGCCCAGAGTCCATCCAGCACTCACAGAGAGCTGCTGGGAGCTGAAATTCTCCCTGCTCCCCCTGCCTGGGAAACCCTGCCTCCAGCTCCTGGGAAAGAGGAGCTGCATCCTGCTGGGTGCCCCTGGCTCTGGGCAGCTGCCGCCTTCAGGCGGGGGGATGGCTCGGGCAGCTCTGGTGACTGTTCCACCTCAATGATTTTGTGTTTTCCTGCATTTCCCTGGGCTGGAGGGGAGCAGGGGGTGCGGTGGGAGTGCGGGAAGGCAGCAGCGGGGAGGGCAAGGAGTGGGGCCGGGCACCGCACGGCGCAGGGGGGCTTCTGCTGGCACTGGAGGGGCGCGACCGTACGGAGGCGTCCCCGCCGCTGCCGGCCACTGCCCACGGGGCTCCTGCCCGCCCCCGGCGCCACTGACCCCACACCCCGTGTCCCCACACTGGGAACCACCACGGAAAATCATGCTGGAACCTCTAATCCTGAGCCCGAGCCTTGACCTTTTATCCCCTGACCTTTGACCCCTTGACCCATTCCTTGACAACCCGACCTTTGATCCCTGACCCCTGACCTTGGACCATCCACCTTTACACCTTGAGCCCTGACTTTTGACCCCCAACCTTAGCCCTTTGACCCTTACCCTTTGACCCATGACACCTGACCCCAGGACCTTTGACCCCCCCTGAGCCCTGTGACCTTTGCCCCAACCTTCTACATGTGACCTCTGTGCTATGACATTGACCACCTTGACCTTTGACCCCTGGACTTTGACCTTTGATTCCCTGACCCCCCAACCTTTGCCCTGACTTTTGTCCCTTTATCCCCTAACCTTTAACCCCCTCTACTTTATACCCTGCACTGCTCTTGCTGCCTGGAACCCCTCACTCCTGCTCTACACGCCCCAGCCCCCAACTCGTACCTGTCACTCTCCAGCCTGCAGATGTCATCCCCACCTTTTTGGTGTGGGGCTTGGCCTCCTCTGAGGGTTCCAGGGTTATCCCAGCACCAGGCTTACTGAGCTGTGCTGCACTGAGGGTTCCAGGGTTGCTGCATTGTGCTGCTGGTGGGGGGAAAATGGTGCTGTTAGGGGTGGTGTAAGGGCTGGTGCACCTTTTCCCTGTATTCCTAACCTCCACTGTGTACTCTCCACCCTGTTAGGGAGGCTCTTTGTTTAGCTGCACCCAAACCTTGGTGATGAACATCGCCTCACAGACAGGACGGGACCAAGGAAAAACAAAACCCAGATGGGGGAGAAAAAAAACCTCACAGCTGGCTGTTTTCTTATTATAAAGTTAAAAATCAGTTGAAAAAACTGAAAGGCAAAAATCACACACACAAGGTTAGAACCAGTCAACACACATGCTCTCACAGACTGACACACGCAGACACAGACAGACACACACTCTCACAGACAGACACCCCTTCTTCAGCTTACACACTGACTGCAGCCCTTACTCACAACACTCCACTGATGAAGACGCTTCAACGCATCTTCCAACTGCTGCTCCCTGACGTGGAAGGGCAGATTCTGGGAAAAGCGGTAGCATCGGTGACTGCAGGGATCGGAATCGGCCTTGGGGACCTGCAAGACAACATGAGGCAGTCTACAAGTAGCTGACAGCTCGGAGTTATCCCCATACACCAGGCCCGTAAGTTTTCTACACAAAACCCCACAAACAAGAGATGAACCACAAAGTTTTACAACTGTTCAACCCAGCCACGACTCTACGTGCCAGGGCAGGGCAGCTCCAAGTGTAAGCACACCAAATAGAAGCAAAGATGACACGAGGACTTGAGATAACTCTCCAGAAGATAAATTCTAGACCCGATATGCTTGGAGGCAATGGAACCTACGGAACTACCACAGTGAGGAGGGTCCAGAGAAGTCCATGGCCCATGAAAAAAAGATACTACCAAACGTGAGAAGGAAGATGGATGAAAACATCTTGTGTACTTCTTCTGCTCTCCAAAAGCAAAACTGTAAAGATGCCGGAATGAGCCCGATCCGGGAAAGGACGCGAGCAGAGATCCCCGCTGCCGCTACGGCCCAGAACGAGGCCGAGAAAGCACCGAGACGTAACAAAGCCCTGTGACACAGGAGAGGATGGACACAAACTACAGAACACAGACACAAATGACATAACACAGACACGAGCTGAACCTGCCCAGCAACGGGCACAAGATTCCTAGAGCAAGATGAGCCAGAAGCTGGCGATGCCGAAGGAAAGAAGGCTCTATGGCAACAGCACGCGGCAGTGAAACGTAACTCCTTCCAAGAAGCCAGTGCCAAAGCAGCTCAGAGGATGCTTGAGAAGCTCGGCAGGCCTAGAGAAGGAGGCAATGACTGCCAGGTGATACAAAGGGATCCCTAGGGAAGGACTCTGCCACCAAAGGCTGAAGTGACGTTGCAAAACGTGACCAACCAGCAAGTGGCCAAGATGCCCGCGGGCGGCTACGCCAGCGAGTAGGTGAAATGGAGACCGTGGCGATCGTGCCAGACCCGAAGGTGAGCTCCTCGGGCAAAAAGATCCACGATGACGGTGAGACTCAAAGGCCGATGACAAAGATGGGTGGGAACTGCCCTGCCCAGCAAAGGCTCGGGCGATGCTGAGGAGAAACCCTCTCCCTTTACTTCCAAGGGGCCCTCCCACAACAGCCCTCTCCTCTAAGCTAACTTCCAATTGCCTCCTGGAACTCCAAAGGTCTTTCCCTTCTCCCAGCCACCGCTCCCAACACTTAGCTTTCTGAAGACAAACGGACAAAATCCATCCTTGACAGAAAAAATGCATCAGCACCTCAGATGTCAACACGTTCCCCACGGTCCGCTTTGGCAGCTGCGAAAGATGGAGAACAAGGAGAAAATTCAGCCTCTGACAACACACGCCAAAAGAGACCCCTTCCGCAAGGCCCCCTCCCTCGAAACTGCCGAGGCTCAGCGCTTACCTGCTCTCTCCAAACTTCAGCTCCACACCTGCTCACGGTACCTAAGACAACAAAACAGAAAACGTCACTGTTGCCCTCCAGAAGAGCATCCCCGGGCTACTCCACACCACTGCCCCGGCTCACCTCAAATCCTGATCTGACTCTGGAGGTGGCCAGGACAAACCTGCACAATGAAAAGGGACACGCTCAGCACGCTGCCATAGACCGCTGGCCTATCAGCCACCCCACCTAAATGCCAACTCACCTGCTCGCCTCTGGCCCTTGGCACGCCCAGGGCAGCAGCAGCACCTGCAGAGAAGCAAAGCAAAAACACACAAAACATGCTGAGAGACTGTGAAACCACAGCCTCCCTGCTCCGACTGAAGTACACCACACCTATACCTTAGGCTTGCACGCTCCAGCATCCAGGGCCAGGACATCCTGCAAGTGGACCACCTAAAACACACAAACAACAACGGATGCTTAGAGCTGCTCCAAAAATTGAGACCGAGGCCGTAACAACTCATTCTGTCCACCGGTCACTGCTCACCTCGCTCCATTGCCCCTGACTGCCAATATCCGGCATTACTTCCAAAAAAAAAAAAAAGACATGGAACAATGCTGTAACATAGTAGCATGACATAGCCCAGCAGGACTGCAGAGAGGGGCAGAGAGGGAAAGCCGGCCAGGATCTCGTTCCCAGCCCTGAGCAGGGGCTTTACTGGCCTGACTGTCCTGTACTACCCGAGCTCTGGGGACAATGAACCAGGCTCAGTCCCTGCCTCACCACTGGCACCCTGAAATTCTGGCACTGCAAGAGTCAGGGGAGGTTTCAGCAGTGATTTCAGCAAGGTCAGAGCTGCTCCCAGCAAAAGCTGTTCTTAGACTACTCCTGGCAGAAGAACCCAGAGTACCTGCCACTGCAGGATGCTTGTGACTTCCAGGTGGAGGAGAAGGGTGGAAACAATCCAAGATGAAGACAGAATGATGAACACAGCAAAGAGGATTTCTGTATGCTCTGCACTGTTTTGTCACGTTCAGCCCTTCCTGGGCTGTTCTCTGCTTGTTGTTCTCAAGATCAACATCTCCGACTAAGGGCGGGTGATGTGAATTCCAAGGAAGTACAATTCAATTCTCCCCTAGATCTTTCCCTAAAGTACAAGATACTGATTCACCTCCCTTCCCACCAGAGTCAATCAAAGACTATCCAAAAACGTAAATGATGATCATGCGGAATCTGGTCTCCATTAGAAAAATTAATGTAGTATTTTTTATCAGAGCTTTGGTTAAATGTAACAACGCAGGAAGTGCCTGTGCTCAGGTTATTGGAGAGTGCGAGGTTTTCTCATCGCATCAGCCCTGTCAGCTGACAAATGTGGCTGTGCACTAAGGCACAAAGCACCGACGTTTGCACACTACAGCTGGAATCTGCTATCTCCGTGTGCAGACACAACCACTGCTCATCACAGATAAACCCACAAGGGCTGCTCCAGCACTGACTTACCTGGGGAAAAACCAGCACTAAGAGGAGCAAAATAAAAAGCATGGGAGTAGTAGTTTCACCCTGAGCAGTTCCGTGAGATGGGCAGGAATCAGAGAATCCCCTGAGTAACTCTGAACTTGCTTTTCCTGATCACCTTTCACAGAATCCATAGCAGCAACCCATGGACATCCTGTGTGTAGGTTTATTCCAAAACCCACTCGCAGAAACATCAGGATATTGCACCTAAAGCTGCCTCTGCCAGAGGGAAGCAAGAGCTGGGGCTGGGAGAGGAAACAGGCAGGAACTTGCTCTCAGGAGAGGCAGCACGTGGGCTGCTGGCACTGCCAGCAGGAGGACGCAGGTGGGAGCAGGTAAAATTCCAATACAAAATGCAACTGGGGAATGTGACGGTGCAGAGGCTGTAGGTTGGCAGTCTAAGACTTTGGGGTTTATCACAGCTCTGCAAAAGCACCGAATTTCGCCAGCAGGTACCACTCATCCTCCTCAGGACAAGCTTCCAAGAGTTCATCTCTCAATTTGTGCCCCAGTGTGGGCCAAGTGCTGGTGGAGCCTGGGCTGGCACCCCGAGCTCTCACCCCAGCTGGCACCCCCAGGCCTTTCCAATGTGCCACTGCCACCCAAGCCACAATGGTGGGGCCTGAGGAAAGGAAGGAATGAGGAGGGACTTAGGACACAATCCTGCCCTTCAGACAGGCAGATTTACCTGTGCTCCAGTCTCAAGGGGGCTCTCAGTGGATAACTCAAGCATCCCGCGTGGGACACTGGGGCCAAGGAGCAGCTGGAGGCAGCTCTGTCACCTGGGCTACCTGTGTGTAGCCATATTTAGCAATAACTGAATTGATTGAAATAAAGGGTAAAAGCTTGACTCAGCCTGTAACTTTCACCTTTCTTTCAAGTGCAAAAAGAAGCAGAAAAATCCATTCATATTGATGCTTTCCAGCTATGTCTCTTTCAGATTCCCAGGTATTCATCCCCTCACAGAGTTTTAGCGGTGACACAGAAGAAAGTTCTTTGCGTGCTGCCAGAAAAACGAGATTTCTCCCATTTTTTATTTTTACACCTAAAGTATGAAAACATTATCATCACACAGAAGAGTTCTACACACTCTCCTGTGGGCAAGGGGAAGATTCCCTGATAGGCAGATTCCAACCCCTCCTGTCCATATTTACATCCCTAAGGCCTCAGACCCTCTGGAGGTAACCACGGGGTTCCCAGGTGAGAGGAGTCACTGTGAGAACAGAATTAAACCCCAAAGCACCTCTGAGGAGACAGCGCCTGACTCTGGGAGTGCCTCCCTCTCGCGTGGAAGGTGTGGCTTACTCAGGAGTTACTCCAGGAGTTCCTACTCTGCCCAGGCCAGGCCTGCTCCGGACACTCCCCGTGCCCTCAGAGCCACAAACCCAGCTCAGGGCTGGGCTCAGAGCTCCAACACCACCAGGAATGAGCACTCCCTGAGCCCCCTGCCCTCCCAGCCCTGCTCTAGGCTGGGCAGGCACTGAGGGGCTCACTGACACCTCCAGGGTGGCTCTTTAAAGGTGGTGGCACAGGTGCTCCACAGCAGACCTGTGCCAGACCCAACTTCTCCACGGGCAAGGAAGAACCTCCCAAAGCAGGTGACACAAAAAGCTCTGGTGTGGCCCAGGGACTGCTCAAGGTCACAACCAAAATTAGTTCTGAGCTCAGGGTGGTGTCACTTCAGTTCCCTGCCACTGCTGCCACTTCCTGCCACCTTCAGCTTTTGCTCCAGGCACCAAAATATGATTTTTTCAAGGCCAGCCCATCTAAACTATCTGAAATTGCAGCCTGGCCGATCTCGGGAGCTCCCACACTCACTCATGAGGATGAAGTGACAGACCAGCAGTGAGCACTTCTCCCTCTTCCAGCCAAGCTGTGAATTGCTCCTCCCTCAGCTTCAGCAACCACTTTTCGTGCCAGTTCCTGAAGAGAATCTTGTGCTGAACATCCATCACTTTTTCAGTGCAGAGCATTTGGCTTCATCCTCAAGCCCTAGAAACACTCAGCTAAACCAGCACTAAAACCTGATTAAACTCGCATCCTGCACAGCACAATGAACTTGGACTTGGGCAGGAATCAGAATATCTGGGAATGAAGAGAACCCAAGAGCTCGGAGAGGTTTGCTTTGCCCTTGTCCTGCCTTGGGCTCCTGGCTCTGCCACAGCAGTTACAAGAAGCAGAGCAGCGACCTCCCCTCCCCTCCTCATCAACACAAACCCCCAAAAGCAGAGTTTGTCTCTCTCAGACCCACCTTGAGCTGTGTCCGCAGCAACAACGAGGCTGTTGAAAGCAGCAACCCCACAGCTCGGCGTCTGCAGGGCTGCACCCTCTCCATCCTACAGCCTCTCCACCTCCCCACAGCTTGGAGTGATCTGTTCTCCCAGTTTAGAGAAGGTGACACCAACCTCACTTTGGTTTGGGTACAAACTCTGAGGCAGACACTGAAGGCAAAGGAAGACGAGGCCTTGGTGGGAAGGGACCTTAAAGCCCATCCAGTGCCACCCCTGCCAAGGGCAGGGACACCTTCCACTGTCCCAGGCTGCTCCAAGCCCCAGTGTCCAGCCTGGCCTTGGACACTGCCAGGGATCCAGGGGCAGCCACAGCTGCTCTGGGCACCCTGTGCCAGGGCCTGCCCACCCTCACACGGAAAGATTTCTTCTGCGTATCTACTCTGAACTGAAGTTTAAGTATCTAAGCTCAAGTTTAGTTATTGCTGAGCCTCTGCTGAAGATAACTGAGACACCATAGTAGGAGAGAAAGGAAACAGGCCTGTAGAACAAACCACAGGCGAGTAACAAACCAAAATGATGTGGCCAAGAACAATTATTGCCACAGAAAAGAAACCTCAGTCACCAAAAACTCCAGTCTATTCCTACATCCTCACCCAGGGGGACTCCAAACACGACACTGCAACTCATGCTCCTCCCAGCTCCACACACACATTGCTGGGACCTCTTGCAAGCTGCTCGAGCTCTCTCCACGTGCCAAATCTGCCCATGGCAGAGGTGCTGCTTTCCTGGCTCAGCTCCCAAGACTCAACTCTCAGTATTTCCGCCCTCAATACTGTAAATTTCTGGTGATCTGGAGCAAAGATTTCTGGCTTGCTGTGTGGCTTCTCACACAGAACCTGACCCCAGGGGCTCAGTCTCACTCTCTCCGTGTTTGACACAAGTCATAAAGCAAGAACTGCAAAGACATTTCGAGGCAGTATCAGGGGCCTGAGACAGCTTTTGAGATCAAAGTTGAAATCTACTGTTTTCTTTCATTGCTGTTAAACTGTACTGGAGTCCTGGGGGCACTTTTGGGCGCCACAGTATACAAAAGATACAAAGCTGACAGCATCCAAAGAAGGGACATGGGGATGGGGAAGGGTGTGGAAGGACCATGAAAGAGCTGCTGAGGGCACTGGATTTGTTCTGGTAGAGAAGTGTGAGGTCAGAACACATCGGGGGCTACAGCTCTGATCTCCGCTCCCTGGGACACAGACAGGACCCAGGGAGCAGCTGGAGCTGGGCCAGGGCAGGCTCACGCTGAGATCAGGGAAAGGTTCTTCCCCCAGAGGCTGCTGGGCACTGCCCAGGCTCCCCAGGGAATGGGCACGGCCCCGAGGCTGCCAGAGCTCCAGGAGCGTTTGGACAGCGCTGCCAGGGATGCCCAGGCTGGGGCTGTTGGGGGGTCTGGGCAGGGACGGGGGTGGGACTGGGTGATCCCTGTGGGCCCCTTCCAGCTCAGGATATTCCAGGATTGTCTCACTCCCCAACAGGGGAGAGTCTGCTCTCACACAGAGCTGCAAACACACTGTGCAGGAGGCAGCAAATGACAACAATTGACATTGATACATTAATAAAGCCAAGATATTAAGCAAGCCAAAAGATAAATTTTCCCTTTTGTTCCTGACCAACAAGACCTGTCCCAGTCCCAGTCCAGCCACTAAGCAACTCCAGTGTGACACAGGGACTGTCTCACACCTCGAGGCCGACACACAACAGCAGCACAGCACCGGGAGTTTAATCACGTTTCCCTCATTAGAGGAGACAATTAATGACCGCTCAGGTGCACAACCACTCCTGCAGAGTGCTTCACTAGACCCCGTTTTGCAAGAACTCCCCCAGGCTGCAAAGCCCCATTTGCCAGGGACCTGAGAGAAGAATTCGGTAGTTTTAAAGGAATGTCAGGAACCAGGAATACACCTGAGTGTAGGAACCGAGAGTGCCGAGAATATTTCTCGGTTTCCATCTCGCCCGATCCATCTGTTACGGCGCAAGGCAGAGGCAGGTCCCTACCTCCCGAGCCTGGGGTCCTCCCATCAGATGAGCCATGCGCGCGGCCAGGGGCGGTCCCGGAGCTTCCATCGGGCCCTCCCGCTATCCCCACGCGGCCCGGGTTCGCGGCCGCTTCCGCGTTTGAACGGCGGCGCCTGCTGCTGACGTCATCACTCCCGCCGCTTCCATCCCGGCCTTACTTCCGCCTTCGGGAGCCCTCGCTTCCACGCCTGCGCGGCGCGGCATCGGCCGCCCCTCCTCAGTGCCGGTTACCCCGGCAACGCCGCTCGCGGCTCGAGCCGCTCCTGGCCCGGCCCCGGCCCTGCCCGGGACGTCAGCCCCGGCCCCACTGCCAGCCCAGCCCCGGCCCCGCTGCCAGCCCCGCCCCGGCCCCGCTGCCAGCCCAGCCCCGGCCCCGCTGCCAGCCCAGCCCCGGCCCCGCTTCCAGCCCCGCCCCGGCCCCGCTTCCAGCCCCGCCCCCGCTGCCAGCCCAGCCCCGGCCCCGCTGCCAGCCCAGCCCCGGCCCCGCTTCCAGCCCAGCCCCGGCCCCGCTGCCAGCCCAGCCCCGGCCCCGCTTCCAGCCCAGCCCCGGCCCCGCTGCCAGCCCCGCCCCGGCCCCGCTGCCAGCCCAGCCCCGGCCCCGCTGCCAGCCCAGCCCCGGCCCCGCTTCCAGCCCCGCCCCGGCCCCGCTTCCAGCCCCGCCCCCGCTGCCAGCCCAGCCCCGGCCCCGCTTCCAGCCCAGCCCCGCCCCCGCTGCCAGCCCAGCCCCGGCCCCGCTTCCAGCCCCGCCCCAGCCCCGCTGCCAGCCCAGCCCCGGCCCCGCTTCCAACCCAGCCCCGGCCCCGCTTCCAGCCCAGCCATGGCCCCGCTGCCAGCCCAGCCCCGGCCCCGCTTCCAACCCAGCCCCGGCCCCGCTGCCAGCCCAGCCCCGGCCCCGCTTCCAGCCCAGCCACGGCCCCGCTTCCAGCCCAGCCACGGCCCCGCTGCCCGGCACCAGCGCTTCCCAGGCCAGCCCGGTCCCGCCCACGGTCCCGGCCGCCCGCCCGGCACCTCCAGCCACACACGGACGCTTCAGCTGCCACGCCGATACGACCGATAAGCACAGCACCTCCAGCCAGCAGTGCAATTCGTTCGGCTACTGCAGTTCCATCCTAGGAGCTTTCGGCAGCTACACCTCCTACCAGCTCTGTGTCCACACAGCCCCCGTCTGCACCGCAGCCACAGCCGTGGACACACAGCAGAGACATTTCAACAGCTGCCATGTCACCACGGCATGTACCCCCTATCATCACTCTGATAACACCACTCAGAGGATTATCACAACAATCACACGATGCTGAACCATGTTTCCCGTGCCATTTCAGCGAAACAAATACGATTTTATCTCCAGAACAGAAAGAGGACTTTCTCAACTATACGTGGACACCTCTTCCATCACAACAGGACCAAGCACGTGTTATTAATAGTGACGTCTCGCATCGAGACATTCCATTTCATGCACATTCTTCTCGAACTTCTCAGGGACATTCAGCTGATTTTATGGGACTTTTTCATCCTCAAATGCCTGCTCAACACTTCAGTGAGAAGGATATAGTGACCAGCACAGCTTTAGAAAGCATTCCTCTATCTTCCCAAGCTTCATCTCCTTTTTTTACAACAACCAATACAACTCCAACTTCTCATATGCCTTCTTCACAGCTTCGAAATCCACAACAGGCATCTGATCCCTCATTTTTCCACCGTCGCTTTCAGCGTTCGGATGACTTTGTTCGTCACCTTTATTTCCGACTCAGAGAACGTGCAGATTATCTGCCTCCAGAGGTTGCAGCACTGGGTCCCCACCCCTCACCCATCCCGCATGCTGGCAGTACCCTACCCAGATCCACTGCACCCTCTCCTCCAGTGGCCAGATCACAGCCACCTGCGATGGCAGGTTCAGCCACTCCTCGTTTATTTCCTTACAGTGCACAGCCGCAAATACCGACCCCTATTCCTCATCCAGGAGGGGGAGAAGAACATGGAATAATAATAAAATAAGAATTTTAAAGTTGTTTATTTTATATTATTTTTTTTTAATTTTATGAGAGAACTACATACCCCATGACATTTGAGTTTCAATTATTAATTCGGTTAAGGTTCTCTTTAAAGTTTGTTTCATCCTCTCTACCCGTCCTGAACTCTGTGGGTGCCATGGGATATGTAGTTCTCTCATAAAATAAAAAAAAAAAAAATAAAATAAAATAAACAACTTTAAAATTCTTATCCCTTAGACCCTATGTTTCCCACCCAGCATGAAGCATACTTGCTTTCTTCTGTGTTAATGAGTTCTTTTGAATTTATAAATACTTGTATTAGCGGTGATGGCGCCCGCCCGCGGAGTGATCCGCCGGAGGGACTATTTGTGATGCGCTCCTGCCCGCGGAGGGATCAGCGCTGATGCCGCCCCGCCCGCCCAGCTGCTCTCGCTGCCTTTTCCCGCTCTCCCCTCTGCTCCCAGCGCTTCTCCTGCAAAGGGCGCGGCTTTTCCTGGGCTCTTTTCCTGCCGGGCTGCAGCGAGCGCTCCCCTCAAGGAGCAGGGGCAGCTTTGCTCGCGGCGGCAGCGATTCAACAGAGCAGGCCCGGAACAATTCCTGCTTAGCCGGGCTTTGAGCACATTCCTGAGCCAGCACCAGCAGCAGCGAGTGAGGCAGCGGCACATGAAGGAGGCTGCGGCTCTGGCCAGGCTGGGGAGGGGTTCCTCTGTAAAAGAAGAACAGGGAGAGACAAACCAGAAAGGGCAGGAAAAAAAGAAAAAGCCAAGACAAACTAAACTTTTTTTAAAAAATAATCTGGATCCAGAGGGACTTCTGGCTGGAGAACTTCCTGGGGAGCAATCCTGCCCCTCTGGGAGGCAATGCCAGGGCAACTCCAGCTGAAACCTGCACACAAACACCACAAAGATTTCAGATATTTGCAGGAAGCATCCACTTAGCAACTGCTGCTTAATAATTTATTCCCTTTCC
Organism: Coloeus monedula; assembly: GCF_965178545.1. Taxonomy (NCBI): domain Eukaryota; kingdom Metazoa; phylum Chordata; class Aves; order Passeriformes; family Corvidae; genus Coloeus; species Coloeus monedula. The sequence goes on along the minus strand of NW_028120689.1, from coordinate 47,548 downwards.
CATTAAATGGTACATTCAGTCCACAAGACTTCAACACCTTTCTGGTAGTTTTATTTACAGTCTGCAGCGTGTTCTGTAAAACACAGGAGTGCTCACAGACACACACGCACAAACATTTAAAGAAGTACAGTTTATTCCAAAGGAAGTCTACGCACTACCTTTTCCGTAAAAATTATAAAAAATACTTTAGTTACTGTATTTTACCTAAACCAAGATACTTGAGAATTCTTCCACAAGTGATGCCCCCTCCCCACAAAGGGCACTCCGACAAGAAGAAATTCAGGAGACTGCATCACCAAATAAAATCCTAATGGCAACTGCTTCAATCCCCCAGAAGAACAACGAATTCCCACTCTGCATCCAGCAATCCCTGCTCTGCAGCCTGTCTGCATCTGCTTTTGTAGGGCTTGTGGGGCTTTTGCATTCACTTCCTTCTCCAGGGCAGTTCCCACAAACAAAGAATGACTGAATTTCTGCAGACTGTCACTCGGCAATCCTGCATTTCACACATGCAAAGGGAAACACTTTCCTTTGAGCCCTTTATTTCAAGGAGTCTCTTTTTTACTGAGCATCCAGTGAGAACAGTGCCCAGTTGTGGCTGTTATTATTTCTCTGCTTTTGCTGCGTGGCAATATTGTGCTGGAGCTCTGCAGAACACCCACTGCAGCCCTTGTCTCACTGGGGCACACCGAATTGACAAAAAAAAGGCACAAAGATGAAACTCCTAAAGCAGCAGCAGCCCCAAGTCACTGAGCTGCTGCTTCCCACCACCAACACTCTGTGTCTCAGCAAACACTTCCAACGCACGAGCCAAGGCCACAGGGGAGTGAAAAGCCCAGAGCCTGCGGGCAGGACAAGCACTCCACTGATCAGTAACAAACCAACACAGCTCAGCTGGATGGTGCACTTAAGACTGGACCTGGAAGCATCAGGAAAAGCCATTGGAACACAAGCTCAGCAGCACAGAATCCATTTGGCACCAGCTGATGAGATGGGAGGCTCTGTGTGGGACACGTTGTGCATTCAGCTTCAACAATGCCACAGCTCCACAGCAGCGCTGAAAAACTTCTGCTTTTAACAGCTGGAGAGGATTTTCTCAATGGAAGTGAAGCTGTCATTAACAGAGGAACAGCACACGATGCACAACATAACCTGCAATAAAAAGCTTTTGCTTTCCAGCATGTAAGCATCCAGGTTACTGGACTTCAGCTCATGGAAACGAATCTGATGATAGATTTTTTTTTAATTTTTCTTGGAACTAAAAAAGTAAAATCTTCCATAAAAGGATAAAGTACAAAAATACTCTCTCAGTACATCTCAGGAAGCCATTTAATACCTTCCATGTCCTAGGAACAACTAGGCAAAACACTTGGAAAGTGTGAGCAGTAGAAATGTTGACCATTGAATGTTTGGCAGCCGTGTGCTCCAGCCCCTGGGAGGGGCTTGTCCCCCACTCCACACCAGTCCTGCAGCTCCCCAGCTATTTCTTCTTCTTCTTCTTCGGGGGCTCATCCTCAGAGCTGCTGCTGCTGCTGCTGCTGCTGCTGCTGCTGCTGCTGCTGCTGTTGGAGGAGCTCGGATCCGAGTCGAAGTCGGAGGAGGAGGAAGAGCTGCTGGAGGAGGGGGAGGAGGAGGAGGAGGAGGATCAATTTGTTGCCTTGAAAATTTCCAGGCCTCACCACCTAAGATGAATTCCTGTGCCCTCCCTCCCTTTCCCACTCCTGGATGAGTGGATTTTGGCCATTTGAGCAACGGCAGAGTGGCCCCAGGGCATGACATAGGCCAGCAGGACTGCAGAGAGGGGCAGAGAGGGAAAGCTGGCCAGGATCTCGTTCCCAGCCCTGAGCAGGGGCTTTACTGGCCTGACTGTCCTGTACTACCCGAGCTCTGGGGACAATGAACCAGGCTCAGTCCCTGCCTCACCACTGCAGCAGGAATTCTGTCAGTTGTGACCAAACTTGTCCAGCGAACACATCCTACAAGCTCCTTCCTGGGCAGTTATTAATAAGGAAAACCAAGAGACTGTAAACAACCTTAAAGCAGGATACCAAGCTCCAGCCTTTTCTTTGAGAAGCAAATATGGCTAATTTGTGCCTGCTCAGAATCAGAAGGAGCAGCTGATCTCCTGGCAAGAGCCCAGGGTGGAGCACGCAGCAGAGCTGGGACACTGTGGTGGGGTCCTGCCACGTTCCTCACCATGGGGCTGCCGAGTCCCTGGGAAGTGCCCGTTCATTGGGTCACCCTGCTGCCAGCAGTTGTTTCCCACTCCACATTAATGTTTCATCTCCGGCATTTCAAATGCTTTGCATTTCGGTAGGAGCGGGGAGCCTGTCTCCCATGGCAACAGTGCCAGGAGTCCAGGACAGGAGAAGGAGCTGAATGGGAGCACAAACTGGAGAGGTTTCTCACCACAGCTCAGCTGATTGCTGTTACTGAAACCCAGTTCTTGCAGTAAATCAATCCCAAGTGTTTGCTCCTCCATTCTGCCACAGCTCACCTCAAATACCACTGGATTTGGAGCCTTTCAGTGGCCAGGGCAGCTCCAGGTGCCCCAGGCAAGACCTTGGTGGAGACTTTCCCTTGTCAGCAGTTTGCCAGGGGACCCTCAGAACACCTATCCTGTTGTTTTCATCCATGGAACTAGTGGGATTCTCAACCCTGCAAGAGGCAGAAGCACCAGCAATCCTGGCCCTTCCTCACTAGGACTTTCAAAATAAGCCAAGGTCTTCTGTGTCTGTTCAAATTAGCTTTAAAGGCACTGATTTAACAGAGAGGGTATTCCCCCCCCCCCCTGAAATTCATAAGGAATTAGAAATGGACACAAAATAAAAATGAATGATTCCTACTCCTCCATCCCTTACTCTTCTCATCAGTCCACAACACTCGCCCCATGTGACAGAAAAGAGAAGGCACACTCAGGTTAGGGTTAAACTGTGTTTACGTTCTCTTTTCAGGCCAAACTAAGGAAGCACATCCAAAACCCCCGTGCTTCAGAGTTGGTGCATTTCCTCTTCAGGCCGCTGGAACTGGTAAATCTTATTCCCAGGTCTCACTGGGAACTCCTTTTATTTCTAGTTCACACTTACAAGTAGATAGATTGTGCAACAGGGTTGGAAAACTGCTCATACCTGGCCACAGCTTTCTCAGGAACTTCCAGAAGCGATGCCGGTTGTTCCTGGCCTCTGATCCGGTTTGAAGCTTGAAGTAAATACAGGAATCCCAGCAAATATGAATCCTTCCACCGGGTCAATAAGGCATTACTGTGAACAAAAGGGGCAGCCAGCTGGAATCCCCACTGGGAATCTGTCTGGTCTCACCTTCAGGCAAATACGGCTCAGTATTTGCACTGAAAATGCTTGGAAGCAGAAATCCCAACTTGGAAAAGGAGCCACAAAGGAATAGCAAGATACTTTCCATTTTTTGAAGTGTCAGCTTCTGACACTTCACTCGTCTGTAACAACAGCTCATTTGTAGATCAGCTCTTCCTTTGACTCCAATCCAAAAAAATCTCATGTTCCCTTGAACTGTCCAGTCTCCTTCAAAGACTTAGGTTGATGTTTCTTGCAGTGACTGTGCTGATCCAAGGATCAGCTTTGTCTTCGCTTCCTGCTCATCTGTGTGTCCCTGGTTTGACATTTTGACCGTTTCCTGCAAGTTCTCTCCTCTTTGTGTGGTTTGTGTGTGACTCAGATCATCAACAGCTGCGGTGGCCCCGAGCTGGCCCCGTCTGTCCTCAGCCCACTGCTTTCTAAAGACACCACCGATTTCCTGAGAGGACACCTGACACCCAAAGAGATAAACCTCTGGGATTCCCTGGGGGAGACATGGACCAGATCCAGGTAAGGACAGAGCTGCCATCTCCCCAGGCTCCCCACGCAGACGGGATGCTTGGATTCCCTGATGCTCCTGCTCCTTCTTTCAGGGGATGCCCTGAAAGACACATTCTTCGTGAATGTCCCCTCATATTCCCACTTTCTGTCCTAGAGCCGAGTGGCCCCGAGACACGAATGTCCCCACCTACATCCCCAAATTCCGCAACGGCTGGGAACCACCCACAGAAATCTTCCGTGGAGCTCCCTGGGAAATAGACATTGGACACTTGCAAGAGGAAGGTTAGTCCTGTGTCCCTGTCTCTTCACTCTCCCTCCCCCTTTTCTGGAGAAATGGAGCTGCAGGGGTAGTGGTGGCATGCAACAAGTAGTTGGCTCAAAACTCAGTTGGATCTGGTTGCCCCAGTTAAATACAGAAAGCAAATGAGGCTGGAAAAGGGCAGCAATAATGAGCCTCTCCCAATCCAAGGCAACAGCACCCTACAGCGTAACTGAGCTCCAGGGACACAGGCTTCCCTGGAGAACACCTTGACCAAAATCTGCCAGACCATGACTCATCTACCACTATCCCTCTCCTTTTCTCCGATCAGCTTTCCCCTTTCCTGGTAACACTGACTCCATGTCTGCCTTTCCAGCTCTCCTCAGCCAATGGATATCCTTACTGGAACTCCTCACTCAAGCGTGGCCAGACGGCTGAGCAGACACAGGTCGGGGATGCCTTCAAACAGAACATCACTCCACATGGAAATAGGTGATGGATCCGCACGCCCGGAGCTTTGGCTCCCGCCTCGGAACCTCATGAACGCACACGGACACGTACAGTGACACTGGGACGTTTGGGCATCCTGGAGACAACTCCCTGCCACTGTTAATAACCACCAAGGGAAGACAAAGATCAGCTGAGGGGTTATTCCCATAAGCACTGTCTGCTGTTTAACCCCCAGCAGCTCTGCAAGGAAAGGAATCGCAGGTGTTTTCCACCGCAGGAGGCAAAAATATTGACTGACTTCATCAGTCCATCCATAGGTCTTGTTTCCCAACATCAGCCCAGCAAAGTGACCTTAAGGATCAGGTGCCAAAGATGCTGCACTGCGCTTTGGCTCTCCATGTGTGTAGAGACGCTGGAATCATGGAATCACAGAAGGGATTGGGTGGGAAGGGACCTTAAAGATTATCCCGTTCCAACCCCCTGCCATGGCCAGAGACACCTTTCACTATCCCAGGTTGCTTCAAGCTCTGTCCAGCCTGGCCTTGGACACTGCCAGGGATCCAGGGGCAGCCACAGCTTCTCTGGGCAACCTGTGCCAGGGCCTCAGCACCTTCACAGGGAAGGATTTCTTCCCAATATCCCATCTAAACCCACCCTCTGGCAGCGGGAAGCCATTCCTCCTTGTCCTTTCACGCCAGGCTCTTCAAGTCCCTCTCCAGCTCTCTTGGGGCGCCTTTAGGCACTGGAAAAGGCTCTAAGGGCTCTCCAGAGCCTCCTCTTCTCCAGGCTGAACATTCCCAGCCCTCCCAGCCCGTCTGTGTAATGCTCTAGCTCTTGGAGCACTTCCTGGCCCTTCCTGTCTGATATTGCGCTGGTTTATTAAGGGAAATTCTGACTCTTTCTGCTATCTCTGTGTATTTATCTCCAAAGGACTGTGAGTACGGAAGAGTCATCCCCTATGTTCCTCAGCTCTTCTTTGGGGAACTCACCTATAAATGGAACTGCAGAAATGGGGAGGGAGGAAAAGGAAACAGGATGTGAATCGAGCACCTGCATAGTGACCACAGATGTCCACTGCTAGACAGACACTGATGTCAGGCAGATCATGCCCTCCAAATAGTGCTCAGAAAGAGAACAAGTTTGGGATTTCTGAAACTGCTCTGAATTGGATTTGCTTAAACAGATGTCATTAGTAAAAGCAATCAAAGAAAGAGTTTTGATCCCTCTTCCAAGCTGATGCCACTTATCATGTATCTTCCCTGCATTCTTCTAGGGAAGCTGTTTTTGATGTTGTCCTGTCCTTCTTTTTATAAGGGAGCAAAAATACTTTATTAAGTATTACTCTTTCAGTTTTGTTTCCTCTCCTCTTCTGAGATACAGTAAAGTGAACATTCAGCAGAATAGTTTTGTATTTTTTGAACACAATTCTTCTTTTATCCAACTGAGGCCCTTCTGTGATCATGAAAAAACAGAAACTGTTGTGAACTACAGTTTACACTCATAAGAGGTTGACATGGGTCTGTTCTCCAAGGTTATTCTTAGTTCAACTGCTGTGTAAACTGTTGATGTCACTGACTGGAGGCTGCTCTTCAGGACATTATAGATATGATAATTATATGACAGAAAATGCAACATATAGTTGAATCTGACCTTCAAGTTCACTAGCTTAAAAAAGGAAAAAAATGTCTGTAAGAAATTTGCTGCTTTTCCCATTACTAAGATGTAATAAATGCCTTCAAGTTTATACTCAGTCGACAGCATATACACATGGACAGCAGTGCCCATCCATCTTCAAGCTAGGGTACATTTTAAGTGTCAATGATCACTGCCTCCAGAAAGCATTTTTGAGACAAAACAGGCAAAGTCTTTTGCATATCTAGACAATCATCCAATACTAGGATCTTCACTCTCACATAAACACTTCATGTTTTTCCACAGAGGAATCTGAGATAGATTTTTCTGAGAAATAACAAACCACCAAAACTTAATTAAATGACAAACAAGGGAAAAGCACCACTTCCTCACTCAGCACATTTTCCTTGATTTTCATTAAGCATTCAGATTTACAGATGCTGATATTGCCACAAGAGCAGTTTTTTTCTGGTTTAACTTCCTCTTCCAGTAGAGCGAGCACAGCTGCAAAATGCAAGCTCACTTCTAGGCTCTCTTACACATCACCAGTTTACCACATTCCAACCAGTCACAGCTGTGCAACACCCCGTCAGGGTACTGGGATTACTGCAGTGCCACAGACAGTTTAAGTGAGGCTCATGGAGCTGTACAATTTTAACTATGTTTTATATGTATAATTAAATGATGCATGACATGGAAATAAGCCAGCTGTACTGAAACTGAACAAACTAACTGCTCTGATGCAACAGTTAAGCATCTCATCAGTTCTAAAATGAAACAGGTTTAAAGCAAAAACAATATAGAGAACAGAATGCTTGACACTGTTAAATAGCATGCTCAAAGGATAATTTTTGAACATTAAGGAAATGCACTCACCCAGTCAAATTTTCAAAAGAATTCCTGGCACCAAAATGTTCTCTGTTTGCTTTTTCACCATGTTTTAAGAATAGATCACTCTGGGGGAAGAAAATCCTGTGTGCAAAACACTGCGTGAAACTAAACAATCCTTAAACATGGCTAATTTCCATGTGGAGCTGATGATTTAGCACTGTCATCCTTCAGCAGAGGAGAAAGAACTACCTGTCTTTAGTTTATTTAGGTAAGATGTAAAAAGTGAGGAGCGTGAATTTGATCTTGCTTCAATTAACTTCAGTGGAAAAACTCTTGCCATGACTTCAGTGAGAGTGAGACTGCATCTTAATTCATTCTATATGGAGAAAAACAAATCAGCTGAGAATAATGCTTCTGTTTATTAGATGTAAATTACTACCACAGTCGTTTTTAACAGTGCTAAGTAAATCCTGCTTTAAAAGCCAAACGTTGCCTTCAGTCCTGCTTATTCCTCTGTACTGTGTCACAATGCAGGATTCCTGGTCCTCTGACCAAGTCACCGCTGTCACAGTAAGCATGGCTTGCTCTGGGGAATGGCCACATTCCCACACGGGAATGATAGATGTTTGTGGATGTCACTGGTGACAATGTCCAAATCTGGGCTAGGGCATGCCCCCCAGCCAAGAAACTAGGGTGCACACTTTTGTAATATAAATGCATTCACTGAGAACACAGACTGCACTTACTAAAATGTCCATGAAAAGCAGCCAAGTAAATCAAATCAATAGGGTTAAATTTGCAATTAGGATTCTCTCTTTCGGCAGGAAAATTTTAGGATAGCCACAAATTGAGAAAAATTTGCTTTTTTTTCTTCTTTTTCTCAGAAGGCAATCAACCTTCTGGTCTGGCTATTCTTTACTTCTCCCTATGAAGTAAAATCTAAAAAGACACACACACGATATTTATGGAAGGACCTCCCAATGCATTAGGAAAAATTATTACTCAGAAGATCAAACAGAAACAAGACTGTCTACACTGTATGAATTAAACATACATGAATTAGGACACTGAGCCTTCCATTCTTTAGTAACAGAACTGATGCTGTCCTGAAAATGACATTAATGAATTACACTGGTATATGAAAACCTTCTGCATCTGCTCTAGAGGTTGGAATGAGGATGTTAAATGAGGCAGCAGACAACAAGGACGTGCTGCTTAGGGAAGCTGAATATCACTTCTGTGCTTGTGGAGTTCTGCAGTTTGGATGAAGGTCACAGGTTATCTCCAGCTACATGAAAATGAGTGATAAATACACACTGTTGGTCTTAGACTGAAAGCAGTACTAGGCAAAGAGAGTCAAAATATGGAATATTACTCAAAATCATCCCCTGGTTTTCTAAAGATCATAATCTTCTATTAGAAGACAGTTTGTTACCTTCTCCTAATATTAAAGCTGTAATAGTAAAAGCACCTCAATCTTGTAGAAGTATCTAAGATACACTGAATAAGTAAGGTATATGCAGTGAGAGCACCCTAAAAACATCACAAGAGGAGTGACAATTTCTGGGATAGTAATGACATGAACGAGTATCTAAACGTTAAGTCTGAGTGAATAAGAGAATTTTTCAACTAATGGATCAGGGAAAATGTGAAAGGATGAGATATGTGATTAAAGATCATAGTGTATTCGGTTAACACAGGTGGAAAATATATGACTTTGATTCTGTACTACAACATATTTTAATTGATTTGTGTGTAGTTTTAGTTTTATACATGCACAATTTTTTAGAACACATCTTTAGACTGGGACAAACAATAAAGGAAATCCATTGTATGACTTTACATTGATCCCAACATCACTCACTGGAATATCTTAACATTTCCTGCACAGATTCCCATTCGTTAAGATGACAACCTTGAGAAGAAGGAAACCTATAACTGCCATTCAAAGAAGGTCTAAAATTTCGATTGCTGTTTGAACACAAAGGAGCTTTGACATGCTGTGGTTTATTGAAGCACTCCTGCAGTTATAGACACATCTTTAACCACCCTACCCTCTCCCTCTTCCTCCATCCACCACTGATTGATGCAACTGGAAGCTTCAGTAACTGCAGAGCAAAGTCCCGCTTACTTCCAGCTCTCCTGCCCCAGCAAATGCTCAGCTCTTCTGGGAAGATGGAGCTATGCCATAAGCACATTGCACCTGAAAGGAGATGAAACCTTCCCTTCAAAGACACATGTGACCAGGTTTTTGGAACTGCCTGATGTGGCCAGTTCTCATCTGTTTTCCATAAAGAAGGAAAAGAGCCCTGTATTCTCCTCTTCATGATAGTTCAAGTATGAATTCCAAAGAACAGAGATGCCAGGACTTGTCAGTGACATGACTAACAATTTTATGAGAACTGGCAAAAAACCAGTTCATTTCTCCTACATCTTATTCTCAGAAACCTTGGAATTGTTTTGTCTGAAAGATTTGGGGGGAGGAAGGTAGACTTAATTCTCACAACTATATTAAATATTCAGTACATCTGATATTCTGTTGTCAACACGCAAAATATAGTTTAATTATGATACGCCATACTGGAATCATTTACAATACATAAATGTGAAAAAACAGCATTAAATTATTTCTTGTTCCATGTGGAAAAATATACACCTTCCAACCCCCCAAGAAAGTAAGACAAGGCACAATAAATTCTGGTAATTCTCTTTCTTCTGACTTTTCAGTTCCATCACAGCTCTCAAAACTAAGATTTATGTGCTGTTTTGCATCTGTATCTGTTGTTGATTTTCCCCCCCTACAGGGATATAGGTGAATAAGTTTGGACAGGAAACGGTATCCCTCAAGCCAAACTGAAAGGTTTATAAAGTTGCTAAGAAAAGTTTGGGTCAGGGCCTAAATATCAATCATCTGCTCACTGTCTTTTTAAACGAGCTCAGGCATTTTCCCAACTGTTCCCAGCAGGTCTCTGCCACTATTTTAAACTAAGATTTCAGCCATTTTTTTTCCCCTGTGTTGACCTCACTAATTTTTCTTTCTCCCCCTCTTTACCTGCCAAAGGCATCCATCAGGATTTTGCCAAAGGCTATCTGCTTTTGAAGTTGAGAGGAATTCACTAATCGTGAGTGTCAAATCCACAGTAAATGCCATGGCCATATGGTATATGCTGCTTTTGGGAATTAGCTCAAAAGGCCTAGCTGTGAGAAGGCCGGCTGTATGTCAGGAGGGTTTTACTGCTAACTTTCATAACTCATGTCAGCTCTTTCAGTTTCTGTATGCATTGGCTTCAGGGAGTGCAACTGTTCCCTGAATTTATAAAAATGTTGTCAAGATCCCTTGATCTTGCTTCCTCTGTCTCTCTCGCACAAACACATCCAAACACATTTATATACACAGTGGAATAGCATGCACAGTGGCATGCAAATCTAGCAAAAGAGAAGCTTGTAAATAAATAGCATGTCATTCTGCTTACTCAATACATTTCTCTGGGTGTTAAACTCATGATAAACATATCATAAGCCCCGATGAAGGCTCTACAGCCTGTCCCATCACACCATCCTGAGTGTAACTCTGCAATGCATAGGAAGACATAAGTTTGAAAAACAGAGCAGAAATAGCTCCCCTAAGGGCAAGGGGCTGACATAGCTGAAACATAAGTAACTGGAGAGCATTTGTTTTCACTAAAGAAGGAAGTGTCAGTGACACATCTCTGTGCCTGTGGAGGTGTACTGTACATGCAAAGCAAAAAGAAATCCACCTTCTTTAAAAAATTGGCCATTAATACATAAATATGTCTGTGTTGAAATCCCTCAGACGGTACCATTCTTAACAAGAACTACACACAAGACTAAGAAATTCTGCAGAGAATCACGCTTTTGTGATCCAAAGAGGCAAGGAGAAAGAAAACCACATATGAAGAGTTTAACATACCCACTTAGTGATAGAAAAAGAATTATTACAAAAATAAATGTCAGTCCCCTTGAAACACTTGAGTCAGCGCTCTCAACTTTCTCTGATGCTGTAGGAAGGTGTGAATGTCCTCCATGTGTCACATCATCCGCACCAGCCACACAGGAATGTCTCCAATGCACCTCAGAGCCTTTCAAGGACCACTCCCCTCTAATTTATGTAGAGTCTGTTAACATCCTCTTGGAGCAAACAGAAATAATACTTTTAAAAGACATTTATACTTCAGAAACATGTGCCCCGACACAACAAAAAACCCAGATTTTAATACTGCCCCGAGGCAGAATTCATCCATCTTTAAGGCTTCTATTATGTATTTCCTGGTTAGTAATACAAAAAGAACTGCTGGCAGTATCACATCGAAACCAAAGTGCCAGAATCAGAAAAACTACTGAAAAGTTTACCTTTATAGGAAAGCTTCAGTCTTGGGATATTTTGTTTTGACGTTCCAGTGACTGGAAGGAACAGCATCGCTAAAGACAGCAGGCTGCAGGCATGTGGCACTTGCAGAGCTCTCATTCTGCTCTCCTCTTCTGTATCTTCTTTTGTACTATGGTGAAATATCTCCCCACTTTTCAAACAATCCAAGTTTTATCTGGAAGAAAAAAAGAAAACATCTGTAGGTCTGCTTTACTGCATAAGCAACAATTCTGTAAGCAAGCCAGACCTATTTCTAAAGAGCACCTCAGTTAATTTCTTTGCTACGAAAGTATTTTTCCTCTAGTACAAGTAAATATGTTTTGTTTCTTCAATACTAAATTTACACATTTTGACATTGGAAAAATATGTAAACTTTTCAGACACCAATGTCTAGCCTAGCTAACGTTTAAGCACAAATTAAATTAATGCAGTATCCATAAAAAGAACATTTGACATTCAAAAGTGACCATGCAACTTGATAGTTAATACCAGTCCATTGGATATCTTACATGTTTTATAACTCTTTTTGTCTCAGTACAACAGCTATTGTGTGTTTATGCTGTGACTAGAATGAACTGTAATGTCTCAGATGCCATGGGGGTACAAGCTGAGTTAACAGTGAGTACTTACCCATCAAAAACTAAACTAAGAAAACTGGAAAGAGCAAGCAGTTGTGTTTAGTTTTAATAGAGAAAAAAGTCAAAGCGGATGATGGATTTAAAAGTGCTTTCAGTATGATATTTCCAGCAGAACAACTGCCTCAACTCATCCACCAAAATGTCCTATAAACTTTAATGAGTGTTTCAGGCTGGGGTCAATAGGCTGATATGGGATTTTGTTAGCACAGTGTGCAACTAAGCCAGCTTTGCAACACTTTTCACTTAGTAAGAATCATTCATATTCCATAAATCTTGAAGTGTTTTACAACTGAAAGCAATTATCACTGCCCTTATTTTCCCTATGCAAAAACGGAACCATAAAGCTGCAGTGAACCTATTTCCTCAAGGTCACACAGCAAGCACAGTAGTTGAAAAGAAAACAGCAACAGCAGTCCTGCTGTCCTTTGTACCCAGCTATCAAGGATCCCTTTTGCCCAATAACTCGACTTTTGCACATGAAATTATTTGAAATGGCATCTTGAGTTCTGAAGGCAAAACTTCATGGTTAATAAATCACAGAGATCAGAGTATGAAAATATTTGTGAGACCAGATCCTTCCCCCTGCAAGTGCCTGATGCTAGAGGTCAAGGGAGATGGCTGGTGAAATGACAAATGTCAGTGTTTGAGTAATGCTGTAAAACCAAGGAGTAAGGAAATGTTATGGTTAGTCAAGAGATTAATGGCTCATGATGTGCCATGAAAATTCTTTTCTGAAAGGTACTGGAGCTGCCTGATTAAAAGAGCAATCCTAGTGCCCACATCAGCCAGCACTTGCACAGACACCAAAGGAGAGGTTCCTTGCAAGTCCATGAGAGATGCAGCACAGCTTGTGGCCCCTGAGCCTTTCCACCGGTCTGTTATTTGAACTCCTGCAGCACTGGGTCTTGCAATTCTGTGAGCTACAGCAGCACCCAGAACCAATTCGGCACCTCCTGATACAGGCAGTTCATCCTTCCTGGCATGAAAGGATGGAAACAGAATCCCTTCCGTTCTCTCTGACACAGGAAATCTTTCTCAGATGAAACTTGGGCTTTCTGAGCCTCCAGACTTTCGCTCAATAGCAAAAGACAAGGAAGTGTGCAAGAAGAGCATGATGGTGAAAAAGAGGGAAACAATTCGTAAAATCCCCAAAGCATAATTCCTATTGCAGAACACTAAGCTTCTTCCTTCTCAGTCCCCTCTTCAACACTCATATGCAGTGTCTGAATGCACTACTCTTGGCCAAGTGTGAGTACATGTTCACGAAATGACATGGAGAGAAAACAGACAAACATGAAATGCCTGTTTCATCTTTCTCTTCCCTTTATTACAGTATCAGATCCTAAGAGAACACCCTTACTTCTTCTGTGCCAACACATCTATCTGAGGGTGGACCACGAAGGACTAAAGTGGATTAGACTATCCCAGGGTTAAATCGCCTTGAAGAAATTTATTTAGAGGTGAAAAAGGGGAAAAGAAGGAGAGGGGACGAGGGGGAAGAATATATGAAGATGAGACACCAGCCCTGTTCATCTTCAGCAGGATGATAGTGACAAACCATACTTCAAAAAGAAGCAATTAAGAGGGAGCCAGTCTCACTGCAAGTATGTTGAGAAGTCACGGCCTGAAGGTCTGGGCCTCAGCCAACAGGGAACTCACCAAAGGATATGGGGCTCATTTTCTTGAGGCAAATTACTGTGAAGAATCAGGACTAAATTTGACTAAAAAAACAGTTGCATCAATGCACTGTCATTTGCTGAATTGATTGAGAATCAGCACCAAACTCGGCCCTTCGGCCATAGCTCACAACCTCACTTTTTCATGTAGGCTTTTTTTGCTAATGGGAACCTTCCTTTTTTCTTGGTTGGGTTTTTTTTCCCCTTTCCCCTTTTATTTGAATAATGTCTGTGAAAAACCATTTGCTTTCACGAGGCGGTTAGTTTACACTGGAGGCAGCAGCTCTGTGAGCTCGAGCCAACCCTGTCCTGTCTTTAGATTCATTGCAATCTGGCCACATTGTCACATATATTTTTAGTTTATGATGATCCTCTAATACAATTCCAGCTTCCACACAGAGTCCTTCCAACAGTCTAGCTCAGGTTAATGAACTTCAGGACACTTCTCTTCTGCAAGAATTTCGAGGCCCAGGGGGTGGCTGTGCCCAAGAGATTTGCCAAAATCCGCTACGATTTCACCGCGCGAAACGCCAGTGAGCTCTCGGTGCTGAAGGATGAAATCCTGGAGGTACGTGACCGCTCCTGGAAAAGGTGTGTCCCCCAGGGGCAGGAGAGAGCTCGGGATAGCAACAAGCACCAACTCCATTTTCCCTGGTGGTATCTCAGCAGTGACACAAAGCTTTGCTCAAACCCAAAGCTGGAGCAGGCTGCCTGTGCTGTGTCGTGTCATTTCCTCAGCTCAAAGACATCGGTCCCATTTTAACCACAGTGAGGAGGGAGGACAACAACTCGCTCTAGAGCCCTGCTCATCCCCCGCTGGGTCGGTTCCTTATCACCACTTCCTCCTCCACGAGGATTTGTTTTCTCTGAAAAGCACCTTTCTCATAACCTTTCTCTTACTGCAGCACTGTTGGCAGCTGGACAAGGTGGGACGTGACTTGGGCTGACACTGATCTGTGACCTGAGGAAAAGGTTTCTCTGCAAAATGTGGCTTTTTATTTATTTAATTATTTATTTTAATGCAAAAAGACATCAGAAACTCAGTCATTAGGAAAAAAAGGTCTGGAGAAACAGGGACATTATGTAGGAACTATGAGTTCTTCAGCACGCAGAGGTGCTCTCCTGTTCATCCTTACGATAAATTCTGATGCTTTCCAGGAAAAGTTTCAGTCCTGGATTGCATCTGAGAGCAACAGATCTGATTAGAGCTCCTGGCCTCAGTGATGTCCTTCTGGCAACTTCACCTTTTGGATGGTTCGGCCCCGCTATATCCTGGTTGTTTATGCCTGAAATCCCATTTTCCCACAGCAGATTTATTTTTGTCCCTCTCTCAGGTGTTGGAAGATAATAAGCAGTGGTGGAAGTTGCTCAACCGGAGTGGGCAGGCCGGTTATGTTCCGTACAATATCCTGGATGTGGTGAAACTGGAAGAGCTCAAACAGGTCTGTAGTCAGGTAATACCTGACTGGTATCAGCTGCAGGGCACAATCTGCCTCTGGGAATAATGTTGGCATTAGACCTCCCTGATTTCTTAGGATACTATGCACCAATCAGGACAGACCTTCAGAAGTAGACAAAGCCAGGAGATTCCTGAGTCTCCTATGATAAAATTCACATTTTGCTACGATCGTCTTCCCAAATAAGGCCTATCCTTCCTATTTGTGCACCAGCCTCCTGCTTTCCATATTTTTCCACATCAAGATTTTTCTTGGGGGTTAAATTAAAGATGGACACTTCCCTCAGCCAGTTCAGTTCAGCACCAGGAACACGTTACTGGAGTGGAGGCAGATGGAAACACCATCTAAGTGAGAATTAACTGAATACTGCAACTTGCACTGCAGAAATGTGGAGCTGGAGTGTTCTAAACACCCTAGGGAAGCATGGAATTGCTTCCCCATTTTGGTATTGCAGCGTTTGGGCAAAGCCTAAGGCGGCCCAGCAGGCTTCTGGATAAATCCCTGCTAGTTTAATCAAAACGTCAAAAAACTTTCCAGTCCGCTCCAGGCCCTTGGCAGTGGTCCCGCTTCACATCCCAGCTACGGAGCAGTGAGGCTCTGCCTTCCAATGAGATCGAACACGTTTGGCACAACTAGGAATTCCCTTGCGCAAACTTCAGACTTTGCTTTGGGTTCTTCATTCCCAGAAATTAACTTCTTCCATGCAGCTCCACCTGAGGTCTCCCCAGCCCCACATCAGCACAAGGAGAACACGGCAGTTTGTCCCTCCGTGGGTGTGAGGCAGAAAGCTTAAGAAAATTAAAAACGACCAAAAAAAATTCTTACTTTTCTTTCCCTTTCTAACCAGTCTAACCAGAGCTACAAAGGAGACCTGAGCCCCAGGGGCTATGGCCCATCCAGCCCAACCCACAAGCTGCCTGCCAGCTACGCCGGGGATAAGTGGGGCAGTGAGATGTTGTCGCGCCACTCTGCACAGGACGCCAAAGAACGCACGTGTGTGTCCCACTCTGGGCTCCCCTGGGTTTGGGCGCTCGGGGGACCAGACCTGCCCAAGGGGCTCCCCTGCACCTTTTACTGATCACAGCAATGGAGCAGCACTGTGTCTGGAGGCCATTCCAGGCAGGACAAGAGCCAAGAGAGCAGCCTTGGGGCTTGTGACACCTCCGGGGCTCTCGGGCGGCCCGGGCCGAGCAGGGCAATAAGTGATCACCCCATGCCTCCTTCCTCCAGTTCTAACTTCCTCCTCCTCCTCCTCCCAAGGAGAGAGTTTCCTTTCTCTTCCAAAATGTTTAAGTGTGTCTAAGGAACAGCTCAGGCCAATCCCTTTCTCTCACTTCCTTTTGCTCATCTCCCGGCACACACACAGTGCCCGCCTGGCCGCTTCCTTCATGTGGTTCCACAGAATTCCCGGCCAAACAGGAGATCCGCATCACTCCCTCACCCTGCACATGCTGTGGGGCTCACAGAGCAGGAGAGAGATCAGGGGCCCTGCTCACCTCACCCCTTATCCCACCCTGTCCACTCCTGGAAGCAGGAGCCCTTCTGGGACGACAGGAAGCCCCACCATACAAGGACACAAATCTGTTCGTATCACTGAGTTATTCTCCACAGTCTTCAGGAGTTTCATGGGGAAAGCGATACTGGATGAAGAGTCACTGGAGTTTTCACAGAAGCACAGGATGCCCTGGGCTGGAAGGGACCTTCAAGCTCATCCCATCATGAGTGTGTTGCTCATTCCCAGTTTGTGCTTCCTGCCGCTTCTGTTCTGTTGCGGAGCAAAACCTGGAGCTCTGCGATCAGCAAATTAGTGACTAGAAGCAGCAGAGAGGACTGAAAAGGTCTCAATTCCAAACCTCCAATTGTAGATTCTCACAGAACTGTGCTTCCACATCAGGCAACAGCCAAGGGGTGATGGGAGCAAAATAAATGGCAACACAGGGGCACAGGAAAATGGGAATCACTTTTCTGGGCTGAATTTAAATAAGAATGTTGAGCCACATCCCCATTTGCCTTACAGTTTCCCCACAAACATTTAATGGCATTTTTGACTGAAGACTTGCTTTCATTCCCTACTTGTTTCTACAGAACTTATTCACCAAACGGATGAGCTGAACGACGAGCTGCTAAAGAAGATCACAAACAATAAAATTCAGCCTCCCCACAGGAATTTCAAAGTGGAAAAGCCTCAGCAAGTTTTCGTGCCCCTCACCTTTGAATCCAGCACTGAAGAAGTCAAAGCCTGGCTGGAGGCCAAGTCATTCAGCAAAGAGTAAGATTTGCCCTATTGCCACGTGCAATGCTCGTCCTTCCCTGGAGAAGGAGCGGGGGAGGCCACCGGCACCATCTCACCTGGGACAAGCCACTTGGATTTACTTACAGAGCCTGTGTTGCAAATTAGATTTCAACCCTGTTCAATCCAGGCTCTATAACCAGAATGTTCAGAGCCCAAAGTCACTCCCTTTCTCTGGTATAAATATTTTCTTGGAGATAAACAGTTAACTAACTAAATCCAAGGCCTGAAATGCTACTGGAATTGCAGCTGCCACCTTGGAACAGCCCCAGGGCCCCGTGATATGGTCCCACTGCAGCTCCTGGCCTCCCATCTCCAACTCCTCACCTCTGGCACGAGGCCACGTGCAGCACAATCGTCACCTCCCTACTTTGTGTCTCCCCAGGACCGTGGAACACCTGGGCATCCTCACCGGAGCTCAGCTCTTCTCCCTCAACAGAGAGGAGCTGAAGAAGGTGTGCGGTGATGAGGGAAACAGAGTCTACAGCAAGATCACAGTGGAGAAAAACCAGCTGGAGGTAAGCATTTTTCTGGATAATTCCTGCTGGAATGGGGGCTGTACCAGCAGCGTCAGATAGCTCATTAAACAGGCATTTTAAAAAATACAATTGTGGGGAAAAAAAATGCAACCAAACCTACACCAGCAATAAAACACACGTAAAAATTCCGAAGTGTCTTTTGAGCAAATCTGTAAGATCCCCCTGTTTCCACTAATTAATCTGCTTTTTACTGATATCACTTATCTCTTTGAAACTAGCTCTACTTTTACAGCATTAATTAAATACTGTCACTTAACTGCAGCTTGAAGTTCAAATCCAAACTGCCTGTTTTGTTTCCATTCCAGAAAAGCAGAGGGGAGTCGGAGCTCCAAGAAATCACGAAGCACCGCCAGGAAAGGATTGATTCTGCAAATTAAAGTCTCTCTGCTTTATTTCAGCTCTTAGCCCTAAGTAGTGCAGAAAAAAAGGGAATGAAAGCAGTGATTCCTGGCCCAGGCCAGATGCAGCAGAGCTCCCCTTGGGGTCCAGCTGCCATCAGAGTGACAATTCCTTGAACACTGTTGGGAAGGGTTGACAATAAGACCATGTCCCACTGGGAAAGGTGTTTTAATTTTGCATGAAGTATTTTTTTTATAACTATATATTTTATACTGAAATTTTCCGTGCATGCGATCAGAGCAGGATTCACACGGGGCTGGATGTACAAGGGCTGGCTTCAAGCAAAAAAAGACCCCCAAAGCTTTTCTCCGAGGGCTGTCCCCTGCTCCCCACTCTCCCCTGGCAGAGCAGGCGTGGCACACAGCACAAGAGAGGCCAGCCTCAAGGCTTGGAGCCTGGACCAGAGGAATAAGGCTTTAGAACCCTGCAATGGTTTGGGTTTAAGGAAAGGACATTAAAGCTCATCCCATTCCACCCCCCTGCCATGGGCAGGAATGCCTGTCACAAGCCCAAGTTGTTCCAAATCTTGTCCAGCCTGGCCTCGGACACTTCCAGGAATGGTGAGTCATGACCTCTCTGGGCAACCTAACCCTTTCTATTTCCATTTCCATTTCCTCCTCAGTGCAGGTGTCCCCTGCAGCCCACGAGCACAGGGCCGGTGACAACTGCCTGTCCTTGTCCTGTCCCCCTGTGCCCCCTCGTTGGACAAGGCTAGAATGGCAACACACATTCCCAAAGTCTGGCTGCTTCCTTAAATCCATGGACCAGCTAGTGCTATCTCTGAACAGCTGAAATGAGCTTTCAGTGCCTAGAAATGAGCAGGAGTGACAAACAAAGGGATTTGAATCTGGAAATAGGTGAGTTCCACCCGCCCACCGCTGCTGATGCAGAGGCTGGGGCTCGGGGCAGCTGTGCAGCCCTTCCCTGGGGCACGGATCCTGCACTGGAATGTTGTGGTGGTGTTGCCAAACCGGGCCTCAAACCAGGAGAAGATAAGCCCTGACCGTTTGCTCCCGACCCAGGCACACCCACAGCCCTTCCCAGGGTGTTGGTCACTTGTCCCCATCTTCACATTTTCACTGCAAAAAGTCAGCTGAAATGATTCCCAAATAGCTGAAACCCCAAAGCACACTGGGAAAGGCAGGTTTAACACAAATTAAATGGCCACAAGAAAAAAACCCCTCTAATTTAGCACAGGGTGTTGCTCTTTACTTCCCGTTTTCCTTCATAAAGTTATGTGCATTTGTATATAGCAATCTGTAAATAGGGGTGAGGAAAATCCCTCTCCCTAGAAGCAGAATTAAGTGATTATGCTTCCAAAATTTACTCACCATTTCAAAACTCAAGCAAGCAGCGTAGTTCCTGTCCACAGCAAGTTTGGCACATTGCATTTCTAGCTCTGTTTGACTGACAGACCAATCTGATTGCAAAGCAGTGAAGCACACAGAGCTCCAGAGCTGCCCACAGCCCAGGGACAGCTGGGTTTTCTCTCTCAGCACATGCTGAGTCTCTTCGTCCAAATTTGTGCCTGTCATTGCACATTTAATGGAAAAAGCTTTAAAACAGCATCTGGGGAGCTCATGTCTAAAACTGAGAACACCAGTGCACCTTAGTTTTGGCTTCATTCTTAAGCGTCTCCAATGGATAATCTGTTTTCTTCATTTGAAACAGGACACTGCTCTCACCAGCAGAATTAGGGTGCAGGCAGGGGAGGATCCTGGGTTTAGTCACAGCCCTGCTAGGATCTGAGAAGGGCACTCACCTTGTCAGGGAGGGATGAAGAGGACAATCCTCCTGAGAAGCCCTGGCTCCGGATTAGGGTGGAGATGGGAGGCAGGATGGCAAGCACGGGAGGCAAAAAAGTTTCTAAAATGAAAATAAAAACGAATGTTGAGCTAGGAAACACACCATCTTCTAGTCCTGGGGTGTAGAGGAAAGCAAATCACAGGGAATTACAGTTATCTGGGATTTTAACAGGAGTGTACATGACAGCTCTGTAAAGCCGGGAGCCACAGGAGCACTTCCTAAAACAAATAGCTCAGTAGACCTTATTGCAGAGGCCACTTTTACAAATTTCCACGCGACTGAGCTGTGCATCTGTTCTGTTTGTACTGCCTGCAGACACTGCTATAAAGTACTGTACATTGATGTAACTGAGCAAAGGAGACAATGATATAACCATGCACTGTACAAGATTTATTAAAATAGTTAAGTTATAACTCCATCTCCGTCTCTTTCACTGGGTTTTCATAATGCTTTGTCACTGAGAGTCTCAGAAACTCAGCAGAATGTCTGAAACCACACATTTCCTTTTAGGTTTGGGGACTGACATTCAACAGGAAGGATGTTACGGCCTGGATAGCTGTGTCTTAAGAATAGGGGCAAAGCATGAGAAGGCTGCACAAAAGCACATTCTTGCCTCTCTGGAAGGGGAACGACTGTGGCAGCTGTCCCAAGTGGAACCATACAGAAAGAGGGAACAGCATAACCCCATGACTAGGAGCCTGTTACACGGATTCTCCAACATTTCCAGCCAAGAGCCATCCTGTTTCCAGAAGCAAAAGTTTGTCTTCTCTTTTCCTTAACAATTAAATAACCCAGCTGAAATAACTGGTAATTCCTTCTGTAGATGTTTTGGAGAGTACAATTTCCAAGTGGGCCCACACTAACAAGATCACCTCTTTTACAGCCTAAATAAAGTTCAGGCGAACCACGAGCCCAAAACACCTGCCTTACTGGGCCGAGGGCTCTCTCAGCGCCTGGAGCTGCACTCGATAAACCATTTCGAACCTTGCCACAACGGCGGGGAAGGGAGCCCAGAGCGCTCAGCTCCTGCAGCGGGGCACCACCGACGCGGCCCCGAGCCTTCCCTCACGGCCGCCTCCCTCAGGGGCTGCCCGCCGCCACCTTGCGGCACCGGCCGCGCCCGGGCCCCGCGCGGCCACGAGGGACGGGTGGCTCAGGGGCGGGTCGGGCGCCGTACCGGCCGCGGGGAAGACTGCCGGGGGTTCTGGCGACACGGAGACTCCGGGGACAGGAGGTTCCGGGCCCGAGAGATCTCGGGGCCAGGAGACTCCCCCGATACGCTCCGTCGGGGACGATGGCGGCGTCACGGTCGCCAAGGCGAACCCCCGCCCGGCCCTCACGAACCAGCCAATCAGAATCGCTCTCCCTCCCGCTGCCCCGCCTCGGCTCCTCCCGCGGCCTCGTCCGTCTCCTGTCCGCGCTCCTGATTGGCCGCTGCCGCCCAGCCAGGCTGGGATTGGCGGCGGGCGGCGGGAGCGCGCGGGCCGGTGGCCTTCGGGCACGTACCGTCCCTCCTGGGCGCGCGAGTCCCCCGGAGCCGCGGACGTGTCGGTGTCCCCCGTGAAGCGGCAGAAGGTGGAGTCGGCGCTGGACCAGCTCAAGCACCACACCACGGTGGTGGCCGACACCGGGGACTTCAACGGTGAGAAGCGGCATGAGGGGATCCTGTCTCCGCAGCTTCTGCTTAGCCCCCTCTCCCGCCCCTCTTCACGGAGAGTGGGCGAGCCCGGCCGAAGGGGCGCGCGCTGCGGGGACCGACCCACCCTGGGGCCGGAGGGGGGGCGAGCGGGACGGCGCTGGGTCTCCATCCCAGGGCAGACCCCGCCGTGATTTCTCCCAGTTTGCCCTCGAGTGTGCCCTGACCACTCCGTCCAGCTCTGCGTGCTGTCAAGGAGAAGTGCCAGACTGAAGCCAGGCTCTGCTGCTCTAATTAATTTTGGGTTTTCTTCCAGTGGGCTGTCTAGATCTGGGACTTGTTTGGGGTTTTTCAGACTCACGCTTGGGCGGGGCTTGGAGCAGCCTGGCCCAGTGGAAGCGAGTGGAACTGGATGAGCTTCAAGACTCCTTCCAACCCAAACCATTCCAGGATTCCATGATATGCTTAAAAACTGATTTGGGGTTGGAGAGAAAGAAGGGAAATGATGCTTTTTATTTGTTTCACTTGAGCTGTACATTGATCTTTTCCCTTTTTGCATTTCCAGGATGCAGAAAGTGAGAAGGAACTTGAGGAGATGTGCTCGGTCCAAGAGAAATAATTTTGAAAAAACTCATCTCACTGGATACTGCAGCAACAGTAAAATCCCAAATGGATTTCATGATCCTGACAATTCTGAGTGCACTTCAGGGATAAGGCACAAGATCTTACAGAAAAACAGACGCAGCAGCACACATCCAGGAAAACATCTTGGAATTAATGGCATAAAATCGTGGTTTATTTTCCTGCATCTGTTTGATTTTAGGATCCCTAAAAATGTTACATTCCTAGCATCAGGGGTCAGGGGGTAATTTAGAAGTAGTTGGTGATAAATATTTTTGGTTATGTGTAGGGCAGATATTTATGCCTTACATAACTCTGTAATATAAATATGTATTATATATTAGGGCATATAGCTATCTATTTATATATAACCTATTTTTTATGTGTGCCCAGATATAGTTTATATCAGACACTGTGCCTGTCTGAAGGCCTTGCTACTGAGCTCCTAACTCATTCCTGAGGAAAACATCAGGCAAAAGCTGTTAGGTTTAACTGGTTCCTCTTTTCCTTAATAATTATTTTACTCAGTTGGAATAACTGAGAACAGCTGTTAGAGATGTGCAGTTCCCAGTGGGCCCAAGGCACTTTTTTGCACAACGCAGAGTGGCGTTTAAGGTAGTCAGTAGTCAGAGAAGTGAGGATTAGGATTTTGAATGCTCTTGGGCAACAAGGCTGGCCAGAGATCCCTCCTAACTCACTGTGGGACAGCAAAAACCCCACAGCCAAGGGTAACCAGGGATTGTGGGGATGGAGAATTTAATGGCATCAGGTGGCAGCAGTGCCAGTTCAACTGATAAAAAAGTAAATCCACGCCTGCTCTAGAAGAGTATTGTTCCTGGACGTGTGTAAATACAGGGACACCTCTTTACTCTCAACTGAGGGAGGTTTGTGGTTGTGGTGCCAGTTTACCCTTGAGAGTTCCAGGCTTTATTTCAGCTCCCCTGGCCGGGCCTGATGTGCGGCAGTGGTGCGAGGGCCGGAGCCGTTCGCTGGCTCTGGGAACGCAGATGCCATCATGGCCCAGTGGGGGGGGGGGAGCTTAGGCTGTGGTGGCAACCTCAGAAAGGGATCAGATGGCTCCTGGAACTGCCCAGAGTGCAGGAAGGGAGGGGGAACTGAACTGCTCCCACAGACCCCTGCTGGGCTATGGTTCTGGGCCAGGCCCATCAGAAAAGTGGCAGCATCAGTGGCACCTCAGTTGTTACTGTCCTTGGAGCTCTCAGGATCAGGATGAAATCATGTTCATGCACTACTGGGAAAGCAGGGAGCAGGATCAGTGCTCTAACTCTCTACACTCTCTCTCCAGGAATGCCTTGGGTCATGGCAATTTCATGTGTGGAATAGTTTCCTGTGCCTGCCTGGGCAGCTGCACTTATTGCACAGGCATTCAGGGCTGACAGTTCCCTGCAGGGAGAGCTCAGCACATGTGCCCAGAGGCAATCCCAGCATCTGCAAGAAAGAAAGAAGCAGCAAAAGGTGATTGCTTCTCTTTCAAAGTTATTTCAAGTGCTCACACCCAAACCAACCTTTGCTCTTGATTCTGGCCAGGTGCATGGTGAGCAGTGGGCACAGGTCATGTCATCCATGCTGGTGTGAGTGATGCTTTCTGGGGGAAAGCAGCTGATCTCCAAAGTTCCCTTCCTGCCCTGTGCCTGATCTGCACAGGAAAAAACCTCTTCCAGGAAGGGATTGTGCTCCCTCTAATCCCATTTGCCCAGTCTGTTCCATGGGGATATTGCCAGCCTGGGGCAGCAGAGGCACACGCAGCTCTCAGCACTCTCTGCTCCAAGCACAGCTCTGGGCTCCTTTGCACACTGCCTCTGCCATGGGGGTTTTCTCCAGGAGAAGCCAAGGAATTGCTCATGGAAGGGTGCAGATTAAGTTATCCCAAAGGGAAGCAAAGAATAAATAACTCATTTTTCCATCAAAATGCTCATGCTCTTTCCTACAGATTATTTCAAGTTTTTCCCACAAGCTTTGCCCTACCCATCATCCCATTTTTACCCCAAAAAGTAATTTTCTCTGTCCTCCAGAATGTCTCAGTGTCTATCCCCAAAATTTTCACTGTGTCTCTGCAAGTGACTACCTCAGTTTACCTCATGCTGTTCATTCTCTTCCCTGGGGATTGCTTCAGATTTTCCCTCCAAGCTGTCCCTGTCTGTGCACTTCTGATTTCTTCTTTTTTACAAGAAAGTATTCATTCACTACTCTGG
This sequence comes from Coloeus monedula, assembly GCF_965178545.1. Classification (NCBI taxonomy): domain Eukaryota; kingdom Metazoa; phylum Chordata; class Aves; order Passeriformes; family Corvidae; genus Coloeus; species Coloeus monedula. The sequence continues at coordinate 22,884 of NW_028120689.1, read as the reverse complement.
AGATTAGCTCCAGTTTTACCCCCCCAAAATTGCCCTAACATTCACTAGTCATTGCCTGATTTTTACCTCACTATGTTCATTCTCTCCCCCTAGAGATAACCTCAGGTTTTACCCCCAGTATTTTCCCTACCTGCCCACTAACTATTTACTCTTTTTGACCTATAAATATTCTCTTTCTATCCTGGAGATTTCATCAAGTTTTACCCTGAAATATTTCACTATCTTTCCAGTACTGTCTCACTTTACCTCAGGATGTACGCTCTCCCTGCCACACATCACCCCAGCTTTCACCTCCAAAATTATTGCTACTTGTCCACTACTTATTACCTGATATTCACCTCAGTATGTCCATTCTCTGCCCAACAGGTCATTTTAATTTCTACCCCCCAAAACTTTGCCAACCTGTCACCTAGTGACTGCTTCAGTTTACCTCAAAAATGTTGTCTCCCCTAGAGATTACCTCAGACTTGACCCCCACATTTTTTCCCTGTCTGCAAGTTACTACCTCCATTTAACTTCAGTATGTTCATTCTCTGCACTACAGACTCAAGTTTACTCTCAATCTCCCTGCCTCTCCAACACTGATTACTTCCTTTTTACCTCAAAAGATTCATTTATTTTCTACCATGGAGGTTACATCAAGTTTCACCCCCAGAATTTACTAATACTTCCACAACTGATTCACTCAGTTTACCTCAACAAGTGTTCATTCCCTCACCTAGAGGTGACCTTGTATTTTACCCCCAAAGGTTTCCCTACCTGTGCACAACTGATTGCTATAGTTTACTTCAAAATCTTCATGCTCTCCATTACAGGTCACCTCAAGTTCACTTCAAAAGTTTTCCCTACCATTTCCATTAGTGATTATCTCAATTTTTACCTCCAATAAGTCATTCTCTACCTACAGACACTGGATAGTAAATCATACAAAGATCTAAAACACTGCACAAGAAACAGCAGAAAGTTTTCCATGAATAACACAAGTTCCTTTTTTCCCCTCCTCCGCCTAGGACTGCTACCAGGAGACAGGAGAGCTGCTATCAACACTCAAACCTCCCAAGCGTTGTTATTGCTCAGAGAGCTGCGCCGGCACTGAGCTACTCCCATGCGCCTGCAGGGCTCTGGGGAGGGGGAAGACAACATCCCACTCCTGCCTGGAGAAATTTCAATGCCCTACAAAGTCATTTCCCTTCTCTCTCTCTGAGCCACGGCCAAAGCAGCTGTGTAGAATAACATGGACTACTCATGGAAGGGATGATTCAGTTGTGGGAAAAACGCTAAAGAAGGCCTATCACCCCAAATTTCAGGGTGAAAACACACTGCTTGTTAACAGGAGCACACAAACTCATTTAAACCAGAGAGCAAACTGCACACCAGGAAAAGAGCTGAAAGATAGGCCCTGCCTTGATTGATAATTCCAAAGGAAATTCCCCACAGATCATATGCAATTACCTATAATTTTACCTCCCTAATCACTGGATTTCTGACTTGGGTTGCTGTGGCAGTGTTTCACAGATGCCTTGAGGGGTCAGGGGCTTTGCTGGATTCTTTGTGGTTAGTCCTGACAGGCCCAGGCCAAACCCACCCACCTGCATTGCTGCTCCACCCCAAATTTACATGAAATACTGAGAACAGGTTATAAATACTCCCCTTCTCTGTCCTTCCTGACACATCCATGGAGCAAATGTACTCTATCCATTGTTCCCAAGAGCACCTCTCCAGCCCAAATCCCAGTTTTCACCAGCACAAACCAAACAGACCTAAGACAATTATTCCATCAGTGCCTGCAATTCTGAGCTCCCTGTTCCCTGCCACTCACACAGCAATCTCACCTCAGCCCAGAGACTCCCTGTCCCCAAAGGGAAACACAACCTGATAGGGCACAGCTCTGGCACCACATTTCCCCTTGTTCCTGAAAAGCCCTAGGTAAATCCAGTCCCTCAGACCTTGCATCCCTGAACACCAGGAGAGCTGGAGTTTTACCCAGATCCCAGTGCCCTGCACGGCTGCGCTGACACGAGCACAGGCCGATCGCTCCGCCCAGCACCATCCCTCATTTTCCTCCCATTGCTCCCCAAGCGTCCCCAAACCACCCCAGCGTGTCTGTGCCGGGGCCAGGGCCTGCCCCGAGCCCGACCAGAGCCCTGCACCAGCTCCCACCCCTGGGAGAGCTGGGAATGCACTGAGAGCTCGGCTCCCCAGTCCTCAGACACACAAATAATGCCCAACCTGCCCCTCTGGGCACAGCCAAACACCACAATTCCATCATCCCCAAGGAACTCTGGCAGTCGCCTCTTCACCTCTGCCCTTTTCCAAAGGACACAGGTAGGACTGGGCTGTCAGAAATGGTATTCCCTAGGCAGTTCATCCCAGCAGAAAGGAGAAGAGGAACCCTGTGTCCCTCTGACTGACCCCACAGCATGGGCAGGACCAGCTGGGTTCTTCGTATTCTAAATTTTAAAATGAACTGAAGAACCTGAAAGGCAAAAAACAACACACATATAAGGTTAGAGCCAGTCAACACACACAGACAGACACACTCTCAGACACCCCTTCTTCAGTTTACACGCTGACTGCAGCCCTTACTAGAAACACTCCCCCCTAAAGAAGATGCTTTAACATCTTCTTCCATCTGCTGCTCCTTGATGTGGAACAGTAGATCCTGGGAAAATTGGTAGCATCAGTGACCATAGGGATCAAAATTTGCCTCAGGGACCTGCAAGACAGCATGAGGCAGTCTGCAAGTAGCTGACAGCTAGGAGTTATCCCCACACCAGCCCCATAAACTTTCTACCCAAAAGCCCATAGACAAGAGAGGAGAGTTTTAAAACTGTTCAAACTAGCCAGGACTGAATGTGCCAGGGCAGGGCAGCTCCAAGCATAAGTGGCACATGGACACACAGTGCATCAAATATAAGCAAAGATGACATGAAGACTTGAGATAACGCTTCAGAAGATAAATTCTTGAGACCAGGATGCTTTGAGGCGACAGAAGCTACAAAACTACTGCAGTGAGGAGGGTCTAGTATACTTCATACAGAAGTCCAAGAGAACGGCACATGAAAAAAAAGATACTACCAAAACTGAGAAGGAAGATGGATAGGAACACCTTGTGTACTTCTTCTGGTCTCAAAAAGCAAAACCATAAAGACGCCAGAATAAGCCCGATCCAGGAAAGTGTGCAAGTGCTCCTGCTGCCAATATGGCCCATAACGATGCCTGTAAAGCACTGAGACATCACAAAGCCCTATGACACTGAAGACAACGGACACAGACCACATCACATAGACACAAACTGAAACTGCCCAGCAGTTTTACCTGATGGACCCAAGATTGCTAGTGCAAGATGAGCCAGAGGCTGATGACGCCAAAGGAAAGAAGGCTCTACGGCAGTAGTACGTGACAGTGAAAGGTAAACTCCTTATGAGAAGTTAGTGCCAAAGCTGGTAAGAGGATGCTCAAGAAGTGCAGTAGGCCTAGAGAAGGAGGCAACGACTGCCAGCTGATACAAAGGGATCCCTAGAGAAGGATTCTGCTGCCAAAGGCTGAAGTGACATCACAAAACATGACCGACCCACAAATGGCCAAGATGCAAGATGTCCACGTGCTTGCTATGCTCAAAAGTGCTCAAAAGCATGGCTACACTGAAGAGTAGGCAAACTTTAGACTGTGGCAATCGTGCCAGACCCGAAGGCAGGCTCCTCGGGTGAAAAGATGGACAATGACATCGAGACTCAAAATCCAATGATGCAAAGCTCACGAGAACATGGAGATGGGTTGGAACTGCCCGGCCCGGCAAAGGCTCGAGTGATGCTGAAGAGAAACCCTCTCTCCCTTAACCTCCAAGGGGCCTGGCCCACTACAGCCCTCTCCTCTCAGCTAACTTCAAATTGCCTCCTGTGATTCCAAAGGTTTTTGCCTTCTCCCAACCAACAGTCCCCACACTTAGCTCTCTGAAGACCAGCAGACGAAATCCATCCTCAACAGAAAAGAACGCTTCAGCACCGTGGATGTCAATACATGGCCCACAGCCCACTTGGGTGGCTGCAAAAGATGGAGAATAATGACAAAATTCAGACTGTGATGACATGTCCCAGAAGTGACCCCTTGCACAATGCCTCTCTCCCTCATAACTGCTGAGGCTCATCGCTCACCGGCCGTTTCCAAACTTAGGCTCTGCACCTACTTGTGGTACCTAAGACAACAAAACAGAAACTGCAACTATTGCCCTCCAGAAGAATAAATGCACGGGCTGGGCTCCCTCTGCACCACTGGCCCAGGCTCACCTCAAATCTCCATCCGACTCCGGAGGTGGCCCGGACGATACCCGCAAAGCGAAAAGGGACACGCTTCGCATGCTGCCACGTACCTCTCACCTATCAGTCGCCCCACCTAAATGCCAACTCACCTGCTCGCCTCTGTCCCTTGGCATGCCCAGGGCAGCAGCAGCACCTGCAGAGAAGCAAAGCAATAAAACATGCTGAGAGACTGAAACCACAGCCTCCCCGCTCCAACTGAAGTACACCACACCTATAGCTTAAGCTTGCACCCACCTGGCCTCCAGCATCCCCAGGGCCGGGACACCTTCCCAGTGGACCACCTAAAATGCACAAACAAAAACGGATGCTTAGAGCTGCACCAGAAACTGATACCCAAGCAGTAACAACTCATTTTGGCCACCAGTCACCGCTCACCTCGCTCCATCAACCTCGACCACTGATCTTCAGCATTACTTCCTACAAATAAAGATGAAGAACAAAGCTGTAACATAGTCACCATTTACACTTGCCCTGCAAAGACAAACGGTGACTGACCTTCCTGTGGGAACCACCTCACCTGGTATGGGGCACTCTGCCACAGATTCAATCCATCTGCATCTGAAAGAAAGTGATGACAAAAGTCAAAGTACTGCATCATAACTTAGCAGCTCCAAACATTTTGTGTTAATCTAGAAATACCATCTTGAGTCCAACTAATCCCTACATTACAAATGTCAAGTCCCTAGGACTTATCCTATTACACCTACACCCAGACTATGTAGCAGGGCAAAGCAGCCCCAGGCCAAACACACAGACACCTGTGACACAGGAGATGACAAACAAGGGGATGCAACAAGGAAAGGAAAGTCTCAGCAAGAAGAATTACCAATGACATGACCTAGATGAAGCTCAAAGAACTCTGGCAGGAAAAGACCTTAACAGAAGGACTTATGCCAAGAACCGCAAAGATGGACGCCCGAGAATCGTACGGTTGGAATCCTCTACCTATCCTCACATTCTCCCAAGTCCTAATCTGTTATAAGGGATCGTTGCAGTGCACAGCTGTCAATACAGCTCAGAACAAGACTGTAAAAGGTGTCTGACTCAATAGTGCTAAAGAGAGATGCGATTCCCATGCATGTCCGAGCCTGCAAGTCAAAGGTTCAAGGGTACCAGCGTCGGGCCAAGGAACGCAAAGGAGCTGCTGAGGATGATGCCCAGCATTTCTGATAAGCCCCTCAAAGGGGTAAGGCAAAAGACATGTGACACAAGATGCCCACAATAGAGACACAGAACACACAATAGACAAGTGACACAACACGCACCAGGACTGCTCTGCCGTGCACACCTCAGCATTGTGATCAACAGCGAGACTTTGCCTTTACGTGGCCTAAGGGTCCCTCTCGTGGACATCCCCAACTCCAAAGCTAATTCAAAGATCCCTCCCACCAAGTCCTGACCCAGCACCCCACTCTCATCCCCCTCCCTGAGGTGTAGCCCTCGACTTAGCTCTCAGATATCCAGGGATGCAAATCCTCATCAGGTGCAAAACAAGGCCACCTCATCATCTGGGAAGTTCCTGCCCTCAGAGGGCTGTTCTCTCTCAGTCTACTACAATAAAGAAAACCAAACATCAGTGCCTGAACTCAGCAGCACATCAGCCAAAACCCAACAATTCCACTACTCACCGGCTCCTGAGAACGCCCCGGTCCTCGGCTCACACGCTGGGGCCGCACTCCAAGGCCGACGTCACAGGGTATCCCTGGGTTAAGGGGAGACAAGGTGATGTGGCATTACTGAAACTTGAGGGGACCCTCGCTCCTCCCTCCCTCCCCGACTCTCCACAACTCCTCAGCCATTGCCAAAGGCTGCCCAGATGGCACCTTCAAACAGAAAAGGTACAGGCTTCATCGCAGAGCCCTGTAATACTTCTGGAAGGCTCACAGGGACAGGCAGCTCAAGGGTGATAAACTGGCTCCATCAGCTGGTCCATGAGGGGGTTCAGCCCCTGTAGGCATAATACAAGTGGGCCACCTAAAACACACAAATGGATGCTCAGACAATGCATGCTTTGAGCTGCCCCAGAATTTGGCACCCGAGCAATAACTGGTTGCGTCCACTGGTCACTGCTTACCTCACTCACTTGACCTTGACTGCTGATATCCAGGTTTACTTCCTAAAAATAAAGACAAAGAACAGCCCTGCAACATAACCAAAATGAAACACCACCCCTGAAAAGCTGAATGATGACCAACCTTCCCAGGGGAGAAGGGGCAAAACAAAATGGAAAGGCACATGCCCATGTAGTGTCCAAAAGGGTTGCATTGCCGAGATAGGTTCCACCTGAAAGTGCTCGACTGTGACCTCTTTCTGCAAGGGTGTCTGTCATGTTGGAGTAGCAATTTGAATGCTGCAGACCACCTGTAAAACACAAAAAAAAAAAAAAAATCAAAGGCTACTTATAGTTTCATCACTAATACAACAACTCCAGTAGCATCCAGTTCTGTGCTGGAATCAATACTCATCCAGCTCATGGTCCCCCCGGTGCCAATAACCTGCTGTGCCAAGTGCTTCGCATCTTCAAAATGAAAATCCCAACAGTGAGGTAAACATAGAGCCCAAAGTCAGGCCGTAGCTTGGACTTCAGGCACTGACCCACCTCGCTGCTGTGCTCCTCTGGTCTCCTCCATTCATATCAGGTTTACATGCTCTCCCTCTGCAAAAGAATTATTTGTCAAAGTTACCCAGACAGACAGGGAAAGCTTAGCCTCTCCCAAGTTCTCATTCCTCAAAGCAAACTGCCTAGGATCCCACAGTAGTCGGCCTTAGGACAAACTACTATGAAACTGCAAGACACCACTGCACCACTCCCACATCTCCACTGAACACCACACAGACTGGCCACAGTCACTCCATCCGAGGCGTGGCTCAGGCGGCTGAGCAAAGCAAAAGGCTCCCTGTAAAGTCTCCTTTCTTCTCCACCTAACCCCCCCCCCCCCCCCAAGACTACTCTACAGAGCAGAGCAATTCCAGGCTAGACACAAACTCAAACAACACATTATACTACAAGCAGTGGGACATGAAGATGATAAAAAAAGCTCTCGGCAAGAAGAACAATGGCAAGGACAGGGACGACGCCAAAAGAGACAACTGATGATATGGCAATGGTGGATGAAAGAGGCTCTAAGGAGCAGAAGAAAAGACTGGAACAGTGACCTGTTCTAAGAACTGTCAGTCACAATGATCAAGATGGCTGTGAGAGACAAGGCCACATTTAGAATGCTCCCATATCCTGACAATCTTACAAGCCCCAGGACATTACAGCTCAAGGCTGGAAAGGATGGATGGCAGTACAGCCAGGAACAAGGCCTCCAAAGAGATGCGACTCAATGCTTTCAAGATGTGATTCCAAGATGTGGCCAAGCCCACTGGTAAAAGAACAAGTGATATTGGCATCCTACCGAGAAGTACGAAAGATCAAGAAGCTAGAGATGATTGGCCAATGCTTATGATGAGCCCCTTAAGGGTAAAAGGCAGAGAGATCTGATCCAAGGGAAGCCAAAGACACAGAACACACACCGGACAAGACAACACACACTGGAACTGCTCTGCGCTGCACACCCTACAGTTGCAGTCAAAAGTAGGGCTACTCCCTTTAGCTTACCTAAGAAGCCCCTTGGAGAGCATCCCTTTCCCCTACACTACTTTTTAAATCTCTCCCAGCAATTTCCAACCCACTACCCTGCTATCATCCCTTCTCCAGGCCCTGGCCCCCAACTTAGCTTTCAGATGACCGGTGATGAGAATCCACACTGGATGCAAAGGAGTCCACCTCAGCCATCTCCAAAGGCACTGGGATCACCAGGTTGGCCTCTTAGTCAGCTATGACAAAGAAAACCAAAATCAATCCACCAGTGTAGTGGCATACAAGCCAAATCCCAACAAGTCAGCTACTAACTGGGACCCTGCTCCCGCTCCCACTCATACTTGCAGTCTTTAACTTACCTATCAGAAGCCTCCATCTCCGATGTCATCTCTGACCCAGGGTAGCTCCCTCTTGCAGCACAATGAACCTGCTGAAACATTTGGAGTGTAATACTGACACAATCTGGAATTTCAGGAAATTGCAGTGCTTCTAAGAAAAACAAGGCAAAGGAAAAAAAAATACAAAAAGCACCAAGCACCTTAACAACCTTGAACACTCGATCCAAAAATCACAAACTATGCACTCAATGCTATCTTCTTCACAGTGTCTTCAAAGCCTCTATTGCTTTAGATTCCAAAAGCACCTGCTGAAAGAAAGCTGAGAAAACCTGAATGACCCCCCCCTTCATGGAAATAAAAAGACACCCTCAACCCAACTAACCCCACAGAAAGAATAAGCCTCTTTTTACCCAGGGCTGGGGTTAATATACCCCTGGCCGGGCCCGCCTCTCGTTCCCACAATGCCCGGGAAAAGGGAGGAGGCAATTTTACCATAAGGGATAAAAGCACTGGGAGGAGCTGCAGCTGTTTGGCTGCTCTGCCTTAAATTCCAGGTGACTAAAGGGCTCTGTAGATGCCTTCTGTTTCACTACAGCTGCATCCACTGAAAGGGTAAAAAAGCTTCTTGTTTTGGCAGCGTAGACACATGAGTTGCATGATTCCTTGTTAAGTTCTGTAATTGTTCATTGGTGGCTATTGAGTCACAGGACTATGGAGGGTGGAGAAGAATAGTAATAATATACATGGTGTAACTCCTGTTGGGGTCTCTAATTAGGGATGTATTCATTATAAATAAAACTGAAAAAATAATGGGCTCTCTGGCAGCAGGAAGGTTTTGTGAGTGCTGGGCTTGCTCCCTTGTGAGAGATTAGGTGCCAGTACCCAGCTAGAAGTGCCCTGAAGTACAGATTTAAATTCTTAAAATGCTGAAAAAGGGGGAGCTTCCTTCAATTGAACCCCTTAAAATGAGAGACTAGGGAGTGTTTGTCTCTACTTAAATAGATGCCATAGCAATAAATGGGTTCTCTCCTCTGAATCCCCTAAAATACTGGAAAAAGAGGGGTTTTCCTTACTTCAGGTCTCTCCAGTGATGGAAAAAGGGGGATTTCTCCCTCAATTCACACCCTTATAAAGGAGGGACAACCGGGCTTTCCCCTCAATTTAAACCTTGGGATGATGAAAATGGGGGAGTTATGCTCAATTCCAATCAATAAAATAGCATTGTCAAGGTTTTCCCCTTCTATTTAAACTGGAGAATAATGGAAAATGGGGATTCCCTGTCAAGTGATACCCCTAAGAGCATGGAAAAGGCAGGGTTTTCTTCAACTGATGCCCTTAAAATTGCAGAGGAAGGGGATTCCCCCTCAATTTAAACACAGACAATTATGGAAGTTTTTTTCCCTCCGTTTAAATCCCTTTTCTCCTCATAACCCCCCTTTTTGGGGGGGGGGGGGCACTGGGGAAGGGCTGCCAAGATGAAAGGGGAAAGTGGAATGTTTCCCTGGGACCCCACATGCTGCCCTGCCTGCTCAGGTGCTGCCCCTTGGCACGAGGGGTTTTCCCTGGGCATTTTCTGGGAGCAGTGCTCTGTGCCCAGGTGCCTCCGGCTGCTCCCCAGCTGCTGCCGGATGCTCCGACCATTGTCCCTGGAGGGACACTCGGGATGCCCCCATTGCCCCTCTGGACCAGCAGCTCCCTGCACAGCTGTGCCCGGGGAACCCTCGGAGAGCGGCCTCTGGCAGGAGCCGCCCCCTCCTCATCCTGGCCGCTCACACCTGGGGCTGCTGCGGGCTGTGGGGTCAGCGGCGTCGGGGGCGGGCGGGAGGCGCGTGGGCGCCGGCCAGCAGGCATCGGCGGGGACACCTCCGTGCCGCGCGCGCCGCGCCTCTCCCACGAGAGGTCCCCGCGCCCCGCGGTGCCGTGCCGGGCTCTCGTTCCCCCCCCCCCGCGCCCCCGCCCCCCGCTCCCTCCGGCCCGGGGAGCTGCAGGAAAACGCAAAAGCATCGAGGAAGAGCGGGCACCGGAGCTGCCCGAGCCATCGGCTTGCCCGAAGGGCGGCGGCTGCCCGCAGCCGGGAGCAGCCACCAAGGATGGAGCTGCTGTTTGCCGGGAGGTGGGAGCTGGGGGCAGCCGGAGCCGGAGGCAGGCTTTCCCCGGGAGGTGGGAGCTGGGGGCAGCCGGAGCCGGAGGCAGGCTTTCCCCGGGAGGTGGGAGCTGGGGACAGCCGGAGCCGGAGGCAGGCTTTCCCCGGCAGGAGGGGCCGGGAGGATTTCAGCTCGCAGCGGCTCTCGGTGGGTGCTGGATGGAGCCCGGGCTGAGCCAGGTGGCCGGTGCGGGTGCTGTTCCTGTCCCCAGGCGCCGATGAAATGGCAGCTCGGAGCAGCCTCGTGTGTCTGTGTGGAAGCAGCTCCGATGCTGGCAGCCAAATCAAATCAAATTGCTGTCAGATTTGTATTAAATGTGGTGTTTAAATCTGGAACTGCTCAGCTCCCCAGGTGGGAAAGTGCTTGGAGTAGCCAAGCTGAGCCGTTGTTGAGAATTCCAAGCATTGTGTCTTTACTCTCCTTAATACAGCGTTTAAATAATTGATACTTGATGGAGACAGTATCAGGGGGATTTGTTAGAGGGGCAGGGATGTTTTTTCACCTTGCAGTGTGTTGGGATAGTCAAGACTCCTTATGTCAAAATTAATTGATCTTCCTTCTTTTCCTTTTTTTTCCTTTCTAGGTTGTGGCTGAGTGGGAAGAATATTTCGGATAAAGAAATGAAATGCACGAGGGAAGCTTCGTGTTCCCGTGGAGATGCTTTAGGCGCGTGCAGCTTCTGAGCTGCACCGAAATTTGAGGCTCCCACAGAAGCTTCCTGGTAAGCCTGAGTGGGTTTACTGCATGGGGGTTCCAGTCACTGCTGGACATACTCTGAAGTCCTGGGAAAACATGGAACAATAGCTCTGAGTGGAAAAAATATATACTCAGCATTCTCTAGGGAAAATTATATTTGGCCTGTAAGTGTACCCCCACATCTGCATTGGTTAAAAAGTCAGTCCCACACACTTTCCTGGCTGGTGTGAAGTTGTATAGTTCATCAGATCTGATCCAGTGTGTAAAGAAATGTTTACTGTGGACTTTCAGGAGATTATCAGCAGTCCTGGAAGGCTGCTGAACTTGATCTCCCTGGATTGACAGAATGAATCCACATAGGATGCAGAGCAGGATGTGGTTTCTCAAACAGAATAGTGACATTCTCGAAGGAGGCTACAAGCAAAGGGAATCTTAATTTTAGTTATTGAACACAGAAACATTTATATCTGCTTATGCAGCTCTTAGAAGGGAAGAAGAACATGGCCCTTCTGTGCAGTCCTTTGTGGAAGTGTAATAGCTCAAATTGTCTTTCAGACAGCCAAGTGGCACCGGGTGTCACCTGGAAAAATTAAGTACTGGGGACACTTTACACTCATAAATGGCCTGACCTTGTGTACATGGAAATCAAGGGACTTCTGTAATGTTAGAATGGGTCTCAAATGATGGGTTTTTGCAGATTAGCAATCTATCCAAGGAATGATATCATAAAATTTTGTCTAGCAAAACCTGCTGCCAACATTTAAAAATATCTACCAAATGCTATTCCCGTTAAAACAGTCTTGTTAAAATTGTCTGTTCCAAACAGAACAAGATTTTACTGTTCTTGGTGATGTCGTTTTCCTCCTCAGATTTCTGTGAAAGCATGTGTTTCACAAGGCATGTCAAACTTGTCTCATGGGCAAAAACATGTAAACATCAAGCGTGTCATTTTCTTGAAATCCCCTGTAAAATGGCTCGCCACGCTGCCTTAACCATTCAGAAGCATAAGAGGAAAAAAGGAATTTGCAGGCACTCCAAGGCTGGGTCTGTGGGAGATCTGAGATGAGCCTGTGGCTCTGCAGTCACCCATCAAGAAGTCACCCAAATGTGCTTTTTATCTTGCAGTTTCCACATTTGGGAGGCAACTACTGCGTAAAGGATCTGGGTTCTGCTAATGAAAAATATATCACAAGGTCCGTGTGTGGCTGGGTTGGTTCCATAGTTCCAGCCATACCTGCTGTTGTGATACATAATCCCAGTTCATACTCCTGGGAAGAGTTTCCTGCAGCAGTGCAGGTGGGAAGTTTCTCTCTTGCACTGGCTCCACATTGAGCTCTTTCTTCTTAATGCAGCCAGTGCACTGAAGGAGAACAAGCTCGCTTCTTCCTTGCCTGGTTGTTCAGGGTGAATCATTAACCAAGCACTTGAGTGACAAACCAAAATTGTTTGTTGAGTGCCTTCTGCAGTCTGCACGGACAGTTTGCCTTCTGCAGGAGGTACGGTTTTCTTCTCTCACAGAATGAAAGCACCACAGACCCCCTCTGCTTGCCGCTGTGCTTTAACCAGACCTGAAGTATGTACATAATAATACATAGATCTATATCTATCTACATATATATATGTACTGAAGTATATAATCTATCTATCTATAGAACTTCTTTATATGTATAGAAGTTCTGTGTTGCTCCTGCTTTATGCATGAGGAAAGGGCATACATATAATGAAGAAAGAAGTTAACTTTTCCTTGTACTCTTCCTTTGTAGCCTGTTGAGGCTTTTGGTGAGAGGAATTATATCTTTTTCCTAGCAGCACTTAATGAACTGAAATCATTCTCCAGGATGATGATGACATGCCAGTTCTCGGTATATGGATATGAGTCCTGAGATCCCACACACGGATACACAGAAGGACTGCATAATGTGCTGAAGATGGGGAGAAGGTATGCTTGGGTGAAAGGTGGGACTGTTTCTTCTAATGGCTGCTTACATCCAACAGCAAATACTGATTTCTCCCTTTTTAATGCAAGAGCATTTATCTGCCAGTGTTCAAACTGCATTTCCATGACATAAGAAGAGTTGTCTGGATAATTAACTAATACAGTTAAAACACATCAGTTTGAGCAGATGTTCTTGTCTGTGCTTTTAACGTGAATGGCCTTGATTTTGCAGCAAAGTCCGAGACATGGCACCTGAATGCAAGGGTTTGGGTTTGTGAAGCTTTGCAGAATGATGGCCTATATTTATATTTCTTTCAGAAACTCCCCATAAGCTGCACACAAACCTCGTTTAGAGAGTTTTACTGAGACAGCAGATTCAAGCCTTCGTTATTAGGGGACGTCTGCAATGCCGTTGTCTGCTTGACATTAATTCTTCCAGCTGTGCATCGATGTATTGTAATGGCCCTGGGTTTTTTGGTCGCAGTTTGTTTCCTGCAGTGCCCTCGTGCCTGCGCAGCACTCGTGATGCTGACGTTGACCCTGGGCTGTGTGGCAGATGGGGCTGTCCCGTATCCGAAAGTTACGGGAATGTATGTAGGCGTCAGATGGAATGCTGGTCTCTCCGCTCACCCTTGGCTCTGTAATTTCGTCATCCAGCCATGGAGGACCTGTGCAGCCGTAACTGGCCAAGGCAGTGGGTGAGCACAAGCTGCAGCTCTGCAGGAGATCAGGGACCTCTTGCCCACAGCAGAAACAGCAAGTAACTGCAGTTCTCAGAACTCGTTACTGCGCCCTTAACTGCAGTATTTCCCTGCTCTGTAATCTGGCCAAAGGTAGGTAGGTTTTGATAGGGATAGACACATTTCTACCACAAAGGTCACCTCTCTGCCAGATTCCAAAATTTCCCTTCCGAAGCTAGAGATCCTCATATAAAAGGTTGCCTGAATTTAGGTAGCGTGTGCCAAGCAGTATATTTTTCCTTTAATAATATTCCTGGAAATAGCGGAACTGTTTTGGCTAAAGCAGATGCTGAACTGTTCAGAATGAAATTCTCAGAGCTGAAATCTGGCGAAGCAGAGTAAGGTGCCCTTTTGTTAACCCTGGGGAAGGCTGAGCACCGTGGCAGCAGGGAGGGGAGGTGGCACTGCTGGTCGGCAAACCAAGGAAACCAAGGAGCGCTGCTTTTAGCAAACTGCCAGCTTGAAGCCAGTGAGGAACATCCTTGGGCTCCTGCACTCTGTGTTTTTATGTTCACCTTAAATAATGAACAGAGAAACCCAGAGGCACCAGTGCTGCTTCCAGCTGCCTTGAACTGCTTAAATAGGTAGTTTTAATCACCCAGGCTCCGTTCTCTCCACCTGTATTGCTCCTGGGCTTAAGGCTGGATGTATCTATGGAATCTCTAGTTATGTATTGGAGTTTGGCCTGAAGTAATTTGTGTTGCCGACTTGGTACTCTTTCCCCACCCTGGAAGTCTATCTGCAGAACCCCTCTGTGCCAGGCAAGAGAGTCCCCCATAGATGTTTCACTATACAGTTACATCTTTTGGGTTAGAGCCTTACAGGGCTATCATGTGAATGAGGACAAAGCTCTGTTTTTCTTCTTTGCTTTCTGCCCTGTCTTCTTTCTCTGTATTTTAGGACCCAAGTAACAGGGACATATAGCTCCTGTTCTGCTTCCTGGTTGTGTCACTGAAACTGCAGGAAAAACAAAAAGCCCTCCAACAACATTTTTAATGTTAGAGAGTCAAGGCACTACTTTCTTCTCTGGCCAGGATGTACCACAGAAATCATCTCATCCGCACATAGCCCGGGTGTGCGGAGAATCATTCCATGACACATGATCTTTACTAGAATTTTCAGATCTTTTTTGCAGTCAAAACTCATAGAAACGAATTGGGTCAGTGTTCATTGGTCTCAAGTTGTGTAGTTCCTAGTATCTGCTCTCCTATTAGATCCGGATTTCTTCGCTTCTGATGTTAATTAGATCTTCATTGCTTGAATTTCTTATCAGTCTTTGCCGGAGGCAGAGTCTGGGGTAGATGTTCCTAGATGGCCGCTGACGTTCTGTTGGTTCTGTTGATGTTCCATCGATGGCTTTATCTTGTTGGGGCTACTCCCAGTCTGTTGAAATGCTAAGCCCATCAGGCCTCACCTAGAGAAACAATGCCCTGGAAAGAAGCTTCAGTTCCCTTCCCCTGGGGCAAAGATGAGCAAACCTGGCTAAAGTCATAGATAAAAGATTTTTAAACTGGTATGTTTTCCAACAGTTGTATATAATGCTTTATTACATAAACGGGCTGGGAAAAGCTCTGGTACCCCTGACCAAGCTGGTTTTGTCTCAGACAGTGCTGTTATTTTGGGGCTAGACATGAAGCTGCTGTCTCTGGACTTGAAAATGAATATAGGAATGACTGAACAAACAAACGTGGTACACTCTTAAAAAATTGTGTGCCCATTGACCAAGCTGGATTACCATGCTCTTTCCAAATTCTTGCCGTGCAAGTTCTTCCATACCCTCACTTGCAACTCAAACTTTTTTTTGTTTTGTTTTGTTTTAAATGATACTGGTACCAGAGCACGGGCACAGCACTTCTATGAGCTGCAGAGCTATGAATATCTCTTTTTATGGATACAGTGTGTGCATGCTGTGGCTTTGGGCACAGGGTATGTCAGTGCTAGTGCGAGACTGATAATAGCCTCTAAAGATCATTTGAGAAGTTGCTTACCTTTCCCCAGGGAACAGGACACGTCTTTGTATTTCCACCTTCAGATACACAACCCACTTGTGGGCTTGACTGCATAGCAAATACAGTGTGAGAGTCATCCTTGCTTATGTGGATTTTTTTTTCCCCCCTCTCCTTTATGTTTTGCTTTGCCCTCTCGTTTGCTTTCTGCCTGTTTTCTCTGAGGCTAGTGATTTCTTGGCAAGTTATTGTTCATAATCAAAGAAAGGTAGTGGGCAAGCAGCAACTGCTGTCTCAGGTAGCCCAAGCTGACCCTGCCACTGCTTTGGCAGGAGAAAGAAGCTTCTTTGGGAGGAGCACAGCTGTCCTGGGCTTTGTGCACACAAGGGCTGCTCAGAGCAGCCCCTTGACCCCATGCTGGCTCTGTGAGCTCTGCCACTGACTGGTAACAGTGATGGCAGTTTGTGTTGAGGCTTTGTTCTCTGCTCCCCAGAGAGAAACATTCAACTGCAGAGTGACTAAGTGGCTTTTCAAAAGCTACATGATGAATCAGTGAATGAACAACAACCCCCAGCAGCTCCAGGCCCCCTTCTCTCTGCAGAACAATGCCTTTCTCCCTGTATGAAGATGCGCACGTAGGATAGGTTGCATACAGAGTTATGTATTTCAAAAGAAATTTGAATATTAATCTTTATATTGTAGTGATGCCACTGTCCTCTAGGCTCTGTAAATAGCAGCACCACAACAATGTGAATTATTCCTTTTATGCAAAACCCTGGCCAGTGAAATAGCTTGTCAATACAAAATAAAATTGCTGCACAAAGGTTTGACAGCTACCTTCATTATATATGTCAATCAAAGGATCCTAAAAGCTTTATTGTTCCTGTACAGAGTCTGAACAATATGCTAGCCCAATATGCCTCAAAGCTATTTTCTCTCTACTCCTTTCATTTAAAAAATAGCCACCAATAACTTTTGACAAAGAGTCTGAGAAAACTGCATGAGCAGCAAGGAAATCTTAGATTTTCTTGGGGATCTGTGGGCTGGAGCCTTCCACTCACTGGGCTCTGTCACATGTCACAGTAGATGAGATCTGGTCAGAAACACGGAGCCCTAAAATTACTCTACAAAACCCAGGCTGGCTGGGGTCGTGGGGAGGGCATGGGGAATTAGGGAGGAAAACTTATGCTGAATATGAACTACTTAAATAATTTTGGGTTAAGGCTTTTTGTTGCTTTCCCAGGTATGGGACATTCAAGCTCCTCTGTCCCAGGTCTCCCCCAGGTTAGGCTGGGCCTGTCTTGATGAGCTCTTGCTCTCATCAGAGCCCACCCTACAGCTTGGGAGTGTGAGGCGTGCGTATTTCGGCTGGATTCCCTTTTTCCATGGCGCTCGGTCCTGCGAAGCCCAGCTGTCACTTAGGGCTCGAGGTGCTGTAAGCGGGGCCGGGGTCGGGCGGGAGCGGGGCTGTGTCCCGGGAGGCGGGTCCGGCGGCCGGTGCTCCCGCACGGGCGGTGGGGCCCAGGCCGGGCCCTGCCGGGAGCGAGGGCCCGGCAGCCGCAGCGCTGCGAGCCCAGCGCGGCCCCGCGGCCGCGAGAGGGAGCGGCCGGCGCGCCCCGCTCCTGCCCGGCCCTCACACAGGCCGCCGGAGCCTCCCCGGGAGGGACGGACCCCGCGCCTTCGCTCGGCCCTGCTGAGGCCGCATCTGGAGTGCTGTGTGCAGTTCTGGGCTCCTCAGGACAGGAGAGACATGGAGCCTCTGGAGAGGGTCCGGCTTAGAGTGACAAAGATGATTAAGGAGAATCTCATGTGTGAGGAAAGGCAGAGGGTGCTGGCCCTGGTCAGCCTCGAGAAGAGACGACAGAGAGGGAACCTCATCAAAGTCTATCAGTATCTGAAGGGAGAGTGCCAAGAGGATGGAGCCAGGCTCTGGTTGGGTTTTGCCCAACGATAGTACAAAAGGCAGCGGGCAGAAACTGATGTACATGAGCAAGAGCTTCACTGTGTGGATGCCCAAGCACTGGAACAGATTGCCTAGACAAGTTGTGGAGTCTCCCCCTTTGGAGGTATTCAGAAGGTATCTGGACACAATCCTCAATAAGCTGCTTTGGGGGACCCTTGCATGTCTGGGAACTAGGTGACCTCCAGTGGTCCCTTTCCAATCTTTAACCATTCTGTGAAAGTGTGACATTGTAATCTTGTGCCATGACAGAGCAGACTAAATCTGGTTTATGAGGGTGTCATAACTTCTTTGTTCTGGGCTGTAGCTTAAATTAAGTTTCACAATTCAAAATATCCTGGAGGTTGGTTGTTTCCTCTAAGCCCTCAGCTTGGTTCTTAGCATGTGCTGGTGCGTGGCTTTGCTCTCAGACCTGGTCATGGGCAGTGCAGCAGCAGTACCTCAGGAGGTTACTTCCTGCATGCGTATCTGCCTGTGCCTTTCTGACAGCTGCTTTTGGGATGAGCTGCTGCTCTTGGCCTGTGCTAAAGGGCTGACCTAAAAGTGTAAAGAATAGCCTTGCTCTTGTGTTGGGGAGCGAACCATGGGGATGCTCTGTGAGGATGCATGCAGAGGAGATATTGCAACAGGACTGCTGATCACGACAACTAGTGCTGGTGAAGAAACTGGTAAAATGGAAACTTTTAAAGAATTGAGGTGTTAATTCATGTGCTGAGAAAGCTGTGCTGCCCACTTACCATCTGAAAAACTGTGTGACATTTCCCTGAGGTGCACTGCTTGCTGCTGCATCATGGCCGTGTCTTTGATCACAGGCAAAATTAAGCATGCTTTTGTAATCAGTAGACTCCACAAGTAGTTTCAAGATACATGGGAGTATATGGGAGTAAAAAGACATAGACTGACACTTCTCACAGTGTTGAAGTTTACATGGTGTGGTGTGTTCTCTCCCCATGCAGCATTGCCCTCCTGTACAGAGCCCTTTTATTCATGTTTTAAAGAATTACCACTGTTGTGGCAATGGCATAGAAGTTGTTTCGGTGCAATTTGTGGCGAGCACCAAATAATTGTGCAACAGAATGTCTGTTATCTGTGACAACAGCTGCCTTTCATAACTACCTTTGATTTCAGGTGTGCAAGACTGGACTAAGCTGAACGTAGGTGGTGCTGACAGGATGCAAAAGGCTTTCTGTAAGCAGAGTGGGCTGTGCTTTTCTCGCTTGTCCACCTCTGGCCAAGGACGTACTCTGTAGTGTGTGGGTGCAATGGTCAGGACACTGCAAACACTTTTGCTCCTGTGGTAGGGCTAGGAGCTTGGTGTTGTACATGGAAAAAAAAGCCTACACAAGTCTGAAGCTTCTGCTGTGAGCACCACTGCTTCGTCTTGTTATTCTGGCCCTAAAGGAAACCCTCCTGAAGGAATGCTGTACCCAGCCCCTCTGTTTCTGTGAACAGGAGGTAGCGGTGGCTTCCCAGGGGGAATAAACCAGGCTTTGGTGCTTGCCTGTCTTACTTCTCTGCCTTGTGGGAAAATGTTACGAATCCCTCTGTTTGGGTGATTGCTCACGCTTCTGCACCCTCAGACTTCATCTGTAAACTTTTAGCAGTTTATTATGCACTGATGCTGGGATGGCTCTTGCCAGCTAGGAACTGTTTTCCAGTGTCACTCCCTTGTAGTGGGCATGTGGAACTGCTGTGGCATTTTCTCGATGTTTAATGTGACCTAATTGTGTACTTCCACTGTCTGGGAGGATCAGCTCTCCTGGTGTGACAGTTGCCATAAAATCAGCGGTGCGTCTCTGGCATTTGCAGCTGGGTGCAAGGCACAAGTTCCTTGATTTTGCTGCATCAGCCCAGTGAAACATTGCGGGGCTGTGTGTGCAGCCAACTGCCTTTTGTTACGCCTGGTAACAGCTTGGCAATATTAAAAAAAATGTAACCTCCAGCTGTTTAATTTGCTCTAGGGAAATAAAAAGGCTTCCTAATAATCTTCATATTTACTTGGCACGTTTGGTTTGAAAGCAGATGGGTTGATTTACGAGATAAATGACAAAGCAAGAGAAGAAGAAGTGTGTCAGTGGCTTTACCATTAGAGAGGAAGGCATTTCTGATATGTGGTTAATCACGATGAACTGTTCTAGGTTTTGGGGTTTTTTTGCAAGTCAGCTTCTTGGACCTTCTGCCCACCAGCTTGCTCAGCCAACTAATTCCCTCAGTGCCCATTGTCACCTCTCCCTATGACCTACAGGTAGGGGAAGGTGCAGAGCTGTAATGAAGGAGAGGGGCTGAGGTGGCCATTCCTTCTCAGTTGTGCCTTCTTTGCCCACTCCAAACTTGTGCAGGAGCCTCCCCGTTGCAGCACTCACCCCCTCCCTGTGGCCAGACCAGTAAGTGCCTATGTCCTTTTGGATGGGCTGGGAAAGGGTCCTTCCTGAGGCACTGCTGCTTGAGGCACTGAGCAGAGCTAGGTTCTCCAGGCAGGCTGGTGCTGAGGCTGTGCCCTCCCTGCCAGAGCCATGCACCCCTCTGCCCTGGCAGGCAGCTGGCAAGTTGTGAAATATGGTTCAGCA
This sequence comes from Coloeus monedula, assembly GCF_965178545.1. Lineage (NCBI taxonomy): Eukaryota > Metazoa > Chordata > Aves > Passeriformes > Corvidae > Coloeus > Coloeus monedula. The sequence goes on along the minus strand of NW_028120689.1, from coordinate 2,652 downwards.
CTTTTTTTTTTAATAATAAATTGTGCAGCTGTCTTGGAAAGGATTAGAAATCAGTTCTGGAAAAGACTACAGTAGATTTTAGTGAAGAATTCTGCTGTGTCCTTAATTATTTATAAGCATCAGGATATAAGGACACCATGTTAACCCTTCAGCAGCGAGGACGATTACAAATAATCTAATAAATGACATATGCAAATCTTCAGATTGAGTAGGTTTAGTTGCAAGTTCTGAGACTTAGAAGTGAGGAAATATCAGAAATAAGGTTTCTGCTTATTATTTTGTATGTCAGATAGCGTGTTTGGTGAGGCAACTGGGTTAGATGAACACTGTATGTCCCCTTCAACTGAAAGACACCATTCTACATTTCTGGTGGCACAGGCCTCTCCTAAGGGGTCCCAGATTTGCTTACCACCCCTGCCCTGGTTGCTCTCACCACCTTTCACTAGCGGGTTTTGCTCAGGGGATGAATCAGGGGCAGGTTCATGCCCACAAGGCTCCTGCTCTATGGCCCCAGGGCCAGGCAAGGCTGCAGGAGCACTGTGGAGGGGTTACTGGTTTTGGCAGCTGAATGGTGTCAGGAAAAGCAGCTTCCCTCCCTGCCACGTGTTTCCAGAGGGCTGCTGAATAAGTCAGGGAAGCCAAAGCAAGGCTCCTTTCTGGGCTCAGAAACCTCTGTGCTAGAAGAACCCGTCCCTGCCAGCTAGGGCCCCCCTTGTCCTGCCCATGGTGTGGGTAAGTCACAGGCTCCTCTTCTCTGTGCTGGGATGAACTGCCATGGGAATGCCATTGCCAGCAGCCTGGTGTGCTGGAAAAAGGGAGAAGGGAAGAGGGAATGTGGTGCCAGAGCTGCGTGCCATCGGGTTGTGTTTCCCTCTGAGGACAGAGGGTGTCTGGGCCGAGGTGAGATTGCTGGGAGTGCTTGGATGAGCTGTGCAGGAGACAGGGAGCTCGGGATTGCAGCTGCTGCTGGAACCATTGCCTTAGGTCTGCTTAGTCAGTGTCTGTGTGAAGTGGGACTTGTGCTGGAGAGGTGCTGTCGGGAACAAAGGACGGAGTAAATCCTCTCAGGGGATGTGCAGGGAGGGACTGAGTTTCAGGGAAGGAGAGTATTTCTAAGCCGTATCAATATTTCCCTGAACCTGGGGCTGGAGCAGTGAGGGGGGTGCTTGGGTTTGGCCTGGGCCTGTCAGGAAGAGCCATAAACGAGCCAGCCGAGGCCCTGAACCCTCCCTGGATGTTTGAAACGCTTCCACAGAAAGCCAAGGCAGTCATGATTGCAGAGGACAAATTGTAGGCGACTGCTGACGATCCGTGGGGAATTTCCTGTGGAATTACCAGTCAGAGAGTGCATGCAAGCAGAGCACATCTTTTGGCTTTTTCCGGTCTGTCACCTCCTGTCTGGCTCTAGAGAGTTTTGTGCGCTCCCGTTCAGGAGGCAGCGTGTTTTCAGCTGGAAATTTGGGGTGGTTTTGTTTCCTCAGGGTCTGGGGTCTTTCCTGAGAGAATCAGCCCTCCCATAAATCCCCCGGGTTGTTCTACACAGCTGCTTTGGCCGTGGCTCAGAGAGAGAGAAGGGAAATGACTTTTTAGGGCGTTGAAATTTCTCCAGGCAGGAGTGGGAGGTCGTCTTGCCCCTCCCCAGAGCCCTGCAGGCGCATGGGAGTAGCTCAGTGCCGGCGCAGCTCTCTGAGCAATAACAACGCTTGGGAGGTTCGGGTGTTGATAACAGCTCTCCTGTCTCCTGGGGCCCAAGGTTCGGTCTCACGGTGCTGGACCGGTGAGGGAGAGAAGGAACTTGTGCTATTCCTGGAAAAGCTTCTGTTATTCCTTGTGCAGCCTTTTAATTCTGTGTTCTGATGGACTGTCCGCTATCTTTCTAACAGGACTTGTCAGAGATTCAGATTTAGGAATTGAATTTGGGTCCGTTCACTTCAGGATCTTGCCAAGCCTGAAGGCCTGGGGCGATGACCGCTCTCAGCGAGGGCTCTTTATGAATCCTCTGTCAGATTTCCCTCAGGGCTGGGCAGGAAAGGCGAGGGTTTGGATCAGGAATTCTGCAAGGGGGCCCTGTGTGACCGTTGGCTTCTTGTGTGTGTGTGTGCATCAGTGAGCCAAAATCAAGAGCAAAGGCTGGTTTGGTTTTACGAACTTAGAGTAACTTTTAAAAAAAGTAATCAACTTTTTCTTCTTTTTTTAATTTAGGTGCTGGAATTGCCTGTCTGGACGTGTGCTGAGCTCTCGCTGCTGTGGACTGTGCAGCCTTAATTGTTGCAGGTTCCTGTTCTTCTCACCAGCTCAAAGTACATGTGGGGTTTTTTCCCCTTCTATATAGAGCTGTTGAGTTTGGTGATTTTCCTGAATTGAGGATATTGAAGGTCGAGAAGGAAGATTTGTGTCTTTTTGTGCTTTTCTGTTGTTATTTTTAGCACCTGCTCACCATCTGGACATGGTTGGAATACTGGAAACATAAAAGTTTTTAGGTTCAGTGCTTATTTATGCAAACCCAGTTTTTTTGTTTGTTTGTTTGTTTGTTTTTGTTTTTGTTTTTGTTTTTTTGAAAGGTCTCCATTTGTCTGGGCTCTGTTCCTGGTAGTTTGATGTAGAAAAGGTCACGTGAACAGCAGGGAGCAGTGAGCACTTGGAAGGGGGGGT